>NC_091133.1:27031830-27331830 GCF_040183065.1 Periplaneta americana | reverse complement strand
TGTACTATGAACTAATTTTTATGGTAAACCTCTTTGTTACTGTCTGTATTCAGAAGTAGTAACCTATTATTTAATTTTGTGGCACAAAGTAGTTGCGTTATGAATTGTAAAATGAAAAAGTATGTGTCACAAAATGACACTCATTTTTCTCTCTTTTCATATTTCAGGATGTCAATTTTTTTATACTGCACAATAACGTTAAATTTTCTACTTTCAGTAAACATTTGCATCATGATTTTTTACAACACTTTTTTCAGAGGGAATGTATTAATTGAACTACTGTTACTCTCATGAGTTGGGCCTTATGGGAATTGAAATTAGCTTCGAGGATGATGTGTTTTGATTAACAATCAGAGGAACAACTATAAGATGGCAAACATTTCATAAGAAATTGATAATTGAAAATTATAAACATTTACATTGTTTTCAATACATTGTTCATTGTCCAATACACAGTGTTTCTATAATGTATTGCACTTAAACTCTGTAATTAAAAAGAATTTCATTTCTTGAATTTTGTACTTTTTTTCTTATCCTTAAAGCAAATGTTTAAATGGATCATGGTGCAGGTTGTATGTCTATTTTCATGATACATGATTTTCTGTTATTTCTTGGTTGTTAAGTAAGTTAATCCATTTGATGCAACATTCACTAGTTTTGTAAACACAAAAACGTCTATATCAGTATTTTATAAGGGGCTTCAATTTGAATCATGCATTGTAAATTTTGTAATACCAATGTGATATTGTACTATATATGTTTTCTATTATTAGTAGTTCTACTTAGCAACTAGTTCGAAATGAGGAAAATACCAGAACTTAGAATCCATTGCACAAATCATTAATAGAACATTAGCAAATACCTACATATAGAAGTCCTGAATAAGAAGTGTATGTAGTTCTAATATTAAACAAAATATAATTAAAATCTGTGAAGTTAATATATTTTGAAAAGTAAAATATTCATTTACAACTTTTATGCAACAGAACACCTTGAGAACAATGAACCCGTGCATGGAAAACCTGGATATGAACATAAAATTATGAAGAACAAGTGAGATAATGGCACCAACAGCAGTAATCACTCTGCACACTTTGTCTTGCAGGTGTCAGCTGTCTCCTCTTACATCGTTCAAAGCTTTCCAGGAAGCAAAAAATGCTTTGAGGAACATGTACGGGCAGAAGGACACCATAGCTTCCATATGTGATATGCCACCCCATCATTTTGTGTGGATTAAATGTGAAGAAAAATCAAGAAATTTACAAAACTGTCATTATTGTAATGATTCATTTAGAAACAAAAGTGAACTGGAAATTCATATGTCTAAATTGCATTCTGAAACCACATATCGTGTTAAACACGAAGAGCTCAGATTACAAGATGAATTTTCTGCTTGTACAGAAGAGTTTCCTGCTCAGGGTGGTAGTGAAACTAATTGCGTACCTAGAAAGGATGTTAAGATATCAAAACATATTGAAGAAATACCTCATGTTCCTGTGAAGAAAGATTACCTGTGCGAGATCTGTGATAGGTCGTTTACTAGGAAATATGATTTAAAAAGGCATTCTAAATGTCATACTCCACCAGCATGTGGTGCTGTTGAAGAGACTGAGATAGTAATGGTTAGTGAAGTGAATGAAAAGTGTGTAGAATCAGATTGGGACGAGAATGATGAAAAAATGGATTTTGATGAGGCACTAAATGATGACGACGATGAAGATACTTCAAAAATGGGTAAAAGAAAGCGTTTCCAGGCTAGTACTTTCCACTGTATTGAATGTGGGAAGAACTTTTCATTGAAAGATAGCTATTTCAGACACATGCGTATTCATACAGGAGAAAAACCCTTTACATGCCATATTTGTGGAAAACAATTCCGTGATTCAGGTGGCCTAGCAAGACATTTGAAAGATGTACATGCACGCATTAAGAATTTTAGTTGTGACATATGTGGGCGATGCTTTGCTTCCAAAGCAACTAGGGAGGACCATCGCCGTATACACACAGGAGAACGTCCCTACATTTGTGATTCATGTGGAAAGACATTTAAATCTAAAGCTTCTCTTTACATTCACAGTAAAATCCACACAGATTCATTCCCACATGAGTGCTCTTATTGTGAAAAGCGTTTCCGTCGTCGTCAGGAACTATTAGCTCATGTAACAACACACACTGGTGAAAAACCTCATGCTTGTGATGTATGTGGAAGATGTTTTAGAGTCAGAGGTGAATTATTAAGACACAAACTAATTCATTCAGAAGATAAACCATATGTTTGTTCTGAGTGTGGTCTTAGTTTTAGACAAAAAAGATATTTGAAAAATCATCAAAAGACACGCCATTCTAGGCGAGAGTTGAATACTTGAGATTGTATTTCAGGTATATTTTTAAATTAATGTTTGTATTTCTTTTGCTAAAGTACTCATTTTCTGATTTGTAAAATATTTGGGAAAAAAAAAAAAAAAAAAAAACAAGTATTAAATTGAGATAATGCTTAATTTTCTGGTGGTGTATTATATGAAAATTTATGTTTTTACTCTCTTCTTGATGTATTCAAATTACAACATTAATGTTTGTACAACGAAATAATACATGCTAATAATTTTAAGTTTTTGCCTTTATTATTGCAATATTGTGCCTGTTGTGCAATAAATTAAATATTATTTCAAGAAGTGAAGGATATTAATTTGGATATAAGTGTGCTAAGGGATTCCTTTCAAGGTATTTACAATAGACTCTTCATTGCTTATGTTTTTGTTAATATTAGTCTCACAGAATTTTACAGCGAGTACATTTAATCTCTCTGCAGTGATGAGTAGTAGCATTTAGCTATAGAAACAGGAGTTAAGTTGGAGTAGGATTGGCTACAGTGAGCGAGTGAATTGTATTATTTATATTACTTTTCTGAATGACTGTAATATGGGTTTTTATATCTGATTAAATTTATATTTACTCATCTCACAAAAAATGCTGGAAATGCTGACCTCCCAGAAGATGCTGGAAACGTTGACCTTATTGTTCAAGATTCAGGTCCACCCTTTTGCACTTATTTCTAAACATTTTTTTTTTTTTTTTTTCAATATTTCTGGTGTAATTGATTAACATAATTAAAGAAAACTCTGATTGAAGGGTTGCAAAATCTATTCCCAGGAACCAATTGGTTTTTTGTGTTTATTTTTCATATAATTGTGTCTATGAATAACTTTAAGCGTGTACAATATTCACATACAAACAATGTTTGAAATCTTGATGACATGTTTTGCATCACTGACAGCAAGTTAATGATTCTATGATAAGAATCATTTTACACGTAGACACATCACATATTTTTTTGTTTGTTACGCCACTGGTATATTGAAATTTTTGGGGAAAAAGTAATTATGTCTACCTTCATTTGTGATTGAGTCCAAAACAGGGATTGACACACAATCCAGTTGAGAAGGGTAATCAGGGCAGTAGAATGTTGATTCTTTTCTTCTGCCATTGTCATAACACAATTTGCAGCGTTTCCTCATTATTTTTCCTTTCTCATTAGCTCTTTGTTTTGCTGGCAGGTGTTTCACAGGTGGTGATACCTGTTTGATTGTTGGAGTGCTGAATATTGCATATAATAGCAAATATTGTGTTACTAAGTCTGAAATCATGTAACGAAATCCTTTTCTTTGTAGTGTATTGAGAATACAAATTATATGCATTCAGTAACATTATTTGGAAAAGGTGAATGCCAATTTTTTTTATATCACCTGTTTTTCTTTCAAATGGATAATACAAAAACATTTGATCTTAACAATTAAAGCCTAACATGCGCTTATTATACTTTTCAATTGCATGTAACTTGTTTTACTTTTTGCCTTCTTTTATGCACTGTTTCAACAATACTGCCTTCAAATTTAGTCGAGATAAATAACACGTCTATCTTATGTTTACGCTTCGTTACAGCAACACCATTAGCATACTGACACGTTCTGCCTCTGTAACTTAGATTTCGTTACTTCATCTGTATTGCTTTTGTGATTGGAGCATAATTTACTAGTACAGTAAGTGTCAGCTTGGAGTAGCTGTAAAGCCAGGTCATAACTGTTGTAAAAATTGTCCATGTAAAGAGCATGACTGTCATTCATCAGTTTTAATACAACATTCGAGACATGTCCTTTGCCGCCCAAATTACCAATTTGTCCTATGTATACTAAAATATGGAGTACCATACCATTGTTTTCTGTGAGCATGTACAATTTTATGCCATATTTGTGCCTTTTCTCCTTTATATACTGTCTGAAAATTAGTAGACCTCTGCATAATACCATAGATTCATCTAGTGAGAAATTCTTTCCTGGATAGTACACATCAATTATTGTATCGTTAAAGAGATCCAGCAAAGCTTTATTTTCTCTAGTCACCCATGTGAATTAGGTTGACCAGGTTTTGAATTTGCTGTAAATTGGAGGCACCGTAATATTAGAAGGAAACGAATCCTACTCATCTTAAGCAAAAAGCAGTCCATTTTCAACAAGGGCTCTTTCTTCCAATAGTCCTGGATATGTTGCATCTGAACCATACCCATGTGAAACAAAATACTAGAAAAACTTTTATCTCTTCTACTATTGACATTCACACAGGAAGTTATTCTGGATTGCTCAGTACACCCACGAAGAAAAACTTCTTCCATTACTAATAAGTCAAACTCGTCACATGCAAATAAATTTAAAAAATTCACTGGTCATCAGCAGCAAGTTCGACCTTTAGCCAAGTTCGTATTTCTCAAATTAGGTGACCCATCTGACCAAAAAGAGTTAATTTCCACTTTCACTTTCATTTGGAATGAAGTCACTGTCCGAAACAGGTTTAAGTGTTCAATAGATATGTAATTTCGTCATCCTTGCAAGTTTTAAGTGATGTCCGTTTAAGATTTTTTGCATTTGAAGGATCTGGAGGCATCTCAAAATTATTATCTAATTTATCATCCATGATTCCTCCATTTAAATATGTGGAAATTAAAAACCGAGAATAACTGTAAGGAGCAGCACCCTTCCAGTAAGTAATACTACATAACAATACAGGATAACCAAAGTAATGAATAATGCGCGTCATTTGCATATGGTATGAGGACCATGTGACGTTTGTAAGTAGCATTCAACGTGTTAAAGGCCCTCCCTGTCCCCCCCAAAAAAAGAAAGACTTTTTCGTTTTTTGTCATATATGTACATTTTGGAGTATTATTTGTCTAAAAATTCCTATTATAAGTGTATATAATTAATTTTATTAAATTAGTCTAGGTCAACTATGTTTTAGTCAATACTATATCATTTTATGTAAACATTGATATTTCAGGAATGATTTGCGCTAGAAAACTGTGGTTTACTTTATTCTGTAGCATATTGGAAGTTCTATACATAGGCTGCCTTGACACAGTATGTAATGGATACCTCCTGTTGTTTACAAGAGTGATTGCACGTGAAAACAGATTTCTGTGGATTTTTAGTTTCCAGTGCACCATATTTTTGTGACTGTGTTGTTTGATATAGTTTTGAAAATACCATGGAGCCAACATATTTTTAAAAAGCGTAAATACCATGGTAAAAGGACCAGCAAACAGAATAACCCTTCTGGCGAACCACATGCTGAAAATGTGACTATTGATTGTGGAGATATAAATTCCACTGACAACAGAGAAAATGTTGACACATCTCCTAGTGCAGCATTTTTCAAACTTTTTTGAAGTGGGGACCACTTTTTTTAAGTCAGAACAGTTCTGCGGACCACCTTACTCTTGCCTTCAAAAGCAAATTTATCATTTTTTTAGTATATTTTAATATCAATATACTTATATTTTAGTGTATTTTAATATCAATATACTTATATTTTTAAATATAATTAATTAATTTCACTCAGTGAAAGTTTGTTAGTTTCAATATCGCAATGAAAGTGATCACGAACCCATGAAAATTCGTCATATTTACTCGGAAAATAAGTTTCAAATTCTGACCTCAGAGTTGTATTATTGGTGTACTGTATGGTACAACGTACAGTATGTGACCATTTCAATGTGCAGACTGGATGTCGGCAAAACTATTAAAGTCATAAATACATGGAAAGGTTCGGTCCTCTGTTGGGTGGTCCCTGGCTGCATTATAGGGTCGGTGCCAGATGTGCAGGAAAAAGATGACGAGAAACACCACGTTCATAGTGCTTTATATCCCTCATTTGTTGTTGAGAGTAGAGTGGGAAGTCAGCAGGGTAATAAATTTCTTAAAATGTCAGTATTTACTTACTGGCTTTTAAGGAACCCGGAGGTTCATTGCCGCTCTTACATAAGCTCTCCATTGGTCCCTATCCTGAGCAAGATTAATCCATTCTCTATCATCATATCCCACCTCCCTCAAATTCATTTTAATATTATCTTTCCATCTACGTCTCGGCCTCCCTAAAGGTCTTTTTTCCTCCGGCCTCCCAACTAACACTCTATATGCATTTCTGGATTCGTCCATACATGCTACATGCCCTGCCTATCTCAAACGTCTGGATTTAATGTTCCTAATTATGTCAGCTGAAGAATACAATGCGTGCAGTTCTGTGTTGTGTAACTTTCTCCATTCTCCTGTAACTTCATCCCTCTTAGCCCCAAATATTTCCTAAGCACCTTATTCTCAATCACCCTTAATCTCTGTTCCTCTCTCAAAGTGAGAGTCCAAGTTTCACAACCATACAGAACAACCGGTAATATAACTGTTTTATAAATTCTAACTTTCAGATTTTTCGACAGCAGACTGGATGATCAAAACGTTTCTCAACCGAATAATAACAGGCATTTCCCATATTTATTCTGTGTTTAATTTCCTCCCGAGTATCATTTATATTTGTTACTGTTGCTCCCAGATATTTGATAAAATGTCAGTACTGAGAGAAAAAGAGAAAGGCGATTGCCATGTACATTTCCAAACTCTGAGATTTTCAGCTGTAGAGTGGTACATAGTTCGTTTGAATTTTATCTTTTCTTCTACCTTTTTTGAAGGACCACAAGGGCAGACCTCGAGGACCATAGTTTGACAAACACTGTCCTAGTGCTTCTACAAGAAAACTACAAACCGATAATTGTGTTGAAGACAATATTATTCCTAGTTTAATGAAATGGATGGTTTGCTTGTGTCATTAATTTACTTCTCTAGAATATAATGTTCTTAATGCTGCAAATACATATGATTGAATAATGACCACTGCTGATTCTAGAATTAGTAATGCAATTTGGGTTGTAATTAATATAATAGTCTTAATATTATATAACTTAAAAATGGGCCTACATTTCCTATTAATATAGTGATAGATTCAAGCATTCTAAGTGCAGTGTTCAGTGAATATGCGTGTTGTAAATTGTGTGGTGGGCAAATAATCCTTATTGAAGATGTTGAATAGAAATGGGATCGTTTGCAAACTGACAACAGCTTGTACAGACTGTGGACAGTCAAAATCCTGAGTTCAAATAAATATTCAAAGACTGACCTTTATGGGTCAAATGTGAGGCTATTTTATGGACTTAGGGGCAGGGCCTCCGAGAAGGGGGGCAAAGGGAGCAAGTGCATATGGGCCCGTGAGCAGTAAGGGCCTGTCAGATTAAGCGAGTCTGATTACTTTTTATTATCACGAATAATTATTCACAGATACATATGGGTACTATACAATTTTGTAAGAACATTTGTTACATGAATCTGACATATTAACCAACAATAGTAGAATTAATACAAATTACCACTTCATTATATAAATGTTTAACTTTTATATAATAGAATATCGGTTTCCCATGTTAGCAATCATCGACATGACACTTAAGGGCTCCGAGATTTGCCTGAAATATGTTCCCATCGCTTGTACCAAACACATTCAATTGGCTTGTCCTCTTAACTACAAACCCCTGCCGGCCCACCGCAATATGGTACTGGACTTTCCAAAATCCAAGCCGGAGGATTACGTTTCCTTTTCAGTAGGGCCTACATAGTATGTTTCGTTGTCGTTTTTCTAGTAAATTCTGTTCATTAGTGTTACCAGTGGACAATGGACAAGTAGAGAAGCTGGGAAGCGAAATTGAACGACCTTGGAAAACTAACAGTAGCAGACAAATTGCGTCACTGAATGTGTTGTTCGAAAACAAGAGTCTTTCCAAAAACAGTATTACAGTATTTTCAAAACTCAAGAATGGAGAATGTGTTCCCAGAGACTGGCTAGTGTGGAGTGAAACAAATCAGGGGAAATAGTACAGTGACATTTGTTTCAGTCCACACTAACCAGTCTCTGGGAACACAGTTTTGAAAATAATACTGGAAAGGCTCTTGTTCCGTCACTTTGAAGGTTATTAGGCAGGTTGGGGGTACTTTTTCGACCAACACATTCAGTGACACAATTTGTCTGCCACTTTCTAGTTTTCCAAGGTCGCATGTTACTTGCCATGACTCAGAGTTAGGAACTGGTGTGGGTAAATTTGTTTCACTTGCACATATTAACACATCATTTTTACCATTGTTTGCTTGTTCTGATTCAATACTACTGTTATCAGAATCTTTTTCTAGACAGCCACAACCATCAGTATTCACTTCTAAGTATGAACTGTCTTCATTTTTGACAACCTGAACAGACGGGCTGGACATTGGTTTATTTTCTGCACCTTCACCTTCAAACAAAATGAAGGAAATGAAAAATAAAAATGTATTCAGAGTAACAATGTGTCAAGAAAGACTGAGTAACCTTGGCCTCCTTAGTCTGGAGAGCGATCGTGGTAGGTCTTTAAGTTTTGATGATATAGTTGATGATTTTGCATGAATGAAGTCAAGGAGAGTTGTTTGTCAGAAATTACAGCTGTTTAAGAATAGTATTTTATGAAAACGAAATGAAACAAACGACAACGAAAAGACGAAAGTGTCGTTACAAAACATACTATGTAGGCCCTACTGGAAAAGAAGCGTGATGAATATAATATATTGTGCTAATGTGAAGTTTTGCTAAAAGATTTCATTGTAACAAAGGTGTATATTTTTAGATTTGTATCTGTGTATGGGGTTATCTTTTATTTATTTTGCAAATTATTATTATGGTCAGAATTATTGGTGCCGGTAACTTGTCTTTTTTAACTTTGTTTTTTTTTTCAACGGGGCCCGAGCACAATATTGCACAGGGGCCCATAAATCCTATCTGCGCCCCTGCTTAGGGGTATTGGTAAAGGGTACAATGCTGGTAAAGTTCTGTGTGCCCTTATGAATTTACCAAATCCACCCACCAACACTAGTAAATGTACACAAGTAGTAGGTGACGTGTAAATAATGTGACAACAGGATCAATGAAAACTGCAACTCAAGAGACTGTTGAGGAAAATCCTGATGGAAAAACAAAAATCTGATACCAGCATAGCATTCAATGGATCCTGGCAAAAGTGGGGACATCAATCAAAGAAAGGTGTTGCTAATGCAATGAGTGTTGATACATGCAAGGTGCTGGATTTTGAAGTCTTAACAAAATATTGCCAATGATGTACAGTTGCTAGCAAGGATAGGAAGAAGATAGAAGCTCATAAGGCTTCATGTACCGAAAACTATATTGGGTCTAGTAGTGGCATGAAGATGGCATCTGCAGTGTCGATTTTTCATTGATCTGAGAAAGAGCGTGGAGTTTGCTATTTACAATGCCTGGAGGATGTGACTGTAAATCTATTATAACTGTCTCCAATAATAAGCCATAATATGATGTCCCTATAACTAAGTTGGAGTGTGTAGGCCTTGTAAAAAAAGTGAATGGGAACACACCTTAGAAAGTTGAAAGAGCAATTAGGTAACATCAAACTGTCAGATGGGAAGAGCATCAAGAGTGCAGGAAGACTAACAAACACTATTATTGATACATTGCAAGAGTATTATGGAAATGTCATTAGGAACAACTGTGACAACCTGGATGCTATGAAACAGGCTATATGGGCAACCTATTTTCATAAGATTTCAACTGACCAACCATCTCATCTCTGCTCACCACCACCAGATACCTGGTGTAAGTACAAAAAGACAGAAGCAGAAGGTACCCTAAGCAATTTTAAGCATAACCATTCCCTCCCTGTAGCTGTTATGGAGGTTATAAAGCCTGGGTATAAGGATTTGGCAAATCCAGAACTGTTGAAAAAATGTCTTCATGGAAAAACTCAAAATGTTAATGAATCTTTCAACAACGTTATCTGGACCAGAGTCCCCAAGAATGTGTTTGTGGGTTATATCAGATGCTGTCATTTAATTATGGTAATAGGGGGAGAATTAAAGTGCTGGAGGACATAGGAGTGAAAATTGGACAACAAATAACATCTGGACTGAAAGCACTTGACAAGTTACCTGTCCAAAAATCTGAAGCTACTGCAAAAGATATGACAAAAGAGGCCAAGAAGAACAGGAGAAGCAGAGTGACCGATGACCCAGATTATGGTGCTGGATGCTCTCAGTTGAGCTGGATAGCAGAATATGTAAGTTTATGTTGTCTCACTATCGGTGCTAGTTTTCTCAAAACTTAATCTCAAACATATGTTCCATTCTCTTCTAAACTAAAAGAGATATTTACACGAAATTTTCACAGTTTCCTCAGACCTATATGGTACACTTGTGAAGTGAAAATAAAGTTTGGAGAGAAATATGTTATGTTATGCTTCATACATGATTGAATTTTTTTTTAATTTGCTCTTCATAAAAAACAATTGTTTATTTTCTCATTTCTTGAATTATAATTCCAATTGAATTCAGTGACCCTATGAGGTATTGAGGAATGTACAGTAAAAATTTCGTGCAATTATCTTTAATAGTGTCTGACCATATAAGGTATAGCCTCTATGAGGAATTGGAAAACACTTTTGATCAGTTATCTAGATATCACACGAAAATTTTATTGGAGGATTTCAATGCTAAAGTATGATGGGAGGATATTTTTAAACCGACTATTGGAAAAAAGAGCCTACATGTAACTAGTAATGATAATGGAGTTAGGTTAGTCAATTTTGTCGCATCAAAAAATTTAATTGTCAAAAGTATATTTCCCCACAAGGATGTACATAAATTTACTTGAACTTCTTCAGATGGATTGACACACAACCAAATAGGTCACATCTTGATAAACGAAGATATACTAGTATAGTAGACATTTGAACCTTCAGGGGGGCAGACTGTAATTCTGACCATTATTTGGTAATTGGAGAATTAAGAGAAAGACTGTCAGTAGCCAAGCAAGTAGAGCAACAAGCTAATATTAGTAGATTCAGTATTCTGAAATTAAAGGACAAGGAAACTAAGCAACATTATCAAGTCGAAATTTCAAATATGTTTGCCGCTTTAGGAAGTTCCGATGAAGTTGAGAAAGAGTTGAATGTTAATAGCGTGTATGAAAATATCAGAGATAATATCAAAATTGCAGCTGAGGAGGGAATAGGTTATTATGAAACTAAGAAAAAAACCATATTTTGATGAAGATTGTTGCATGTAGTAGAAAGAAGGAAACTGGCAAAATTGAAATTCTTACAGGATCCAGTCCAGGAGAATAGAGATAATTATTTCAATGAAAGATGGGAAGAAAGTTGTACACTTACGAATAAAATGAGAGATTACTTGAAGAAAAACTGAATGAGATAGAAACAAATAGTAAGAATGAAAGCGTTGTTGTTGTTGTTGTTGTTGTTGTTGTTGTTTAGTTAACTGTCCGAAGATAGGTTTGAACCTCATAAGTAACACCAATAAGGCATCACTCATGAGGCAAATAGACCAGGAGATAATAGGGTAAGGTGGCCAGTTCCTTTCCCCCTAATGAAAGCATTAGAGATTTTTATAAGGGCATAAAGGAATTTAAGAAAGAATGTCGGGCAAGAGTGAATGTGATCAAGAATGATAATGGTGATTTGCATGAGGTTCTCATTCCATCCTGAACAGATAGAAAAACTATTTTGGGCAACTACAAAATGTACATAGGCTAAATAGAAGTGATCAGGACGTTATTCAGATTCACACTTTCTGAAGTCAAAATTGCGATAGAAAAGCTGAAAAAGTATGTCTCCAGGTATCAATCAGATTCCAGCAGAATTAATAGAAGAGGGTAGAAATTCATTAATTATGAAATTTATAAGCTTCTACTTGCTATTTGGGGGAAAAAAAATTGTACCATAACGGTGGAAGGAGTCCATAATTGTACCTATCTTTAAGAAGGGAAAAAGACTTCTACGTGAAAAAAGATGAGAAGTTATTTGTCATAAAAAAATTAATGTCTCATATACACTAACAAAATACTTAAATCTGAAGGAATTTGGACGATGATAAGCTAATTTTTTCTAACCTTGAGAGAGAGAGAGAGAGAGAGAGAGAGAGAGATGGGATTTTTTCATAATCAAAATTTTCGGGAATTTTAAGGTTTTCAAGTTTTAACAATTTTTTTGGTTTTCTTTCTCTCTGTCAAGATATCCTCTATATTTAATTCGAATAGATAACTTGCTCCAAGATTTCTTGAGAAAAATTATTTTTTTCTATTTTATTTTTTAGGAATAACTGTAGTAACTTTTGAAGATGTTGGACAGAATTTTGTCCAATGTTCTTTTGAGAAGGTTAATTCCATATGTAGATGAAATTATTGGGAATCTTCAATGTGGTTTTAGGCGTAATAGATGGACTTTTGATCAAATTTTTTGTATTCAGCAGATATGGAGAAAAAATGAGAATATAAAAGCACAGTAAATCAGTTATTCATAGATTGAAAAAAAAACATGACTCTATTAAGAGAGAAGTTTTATATTAGGTTGATTAATAATTTCATAGCAATTTTTTTATAGGTTTATTAAAACATCAGATACACATAAGAAAGAGGTTAATCATCAACAATATATTCTCCTTCACTATTTACCAGTCTGCCAACGCTAGAGTAGTTTTTCGATTCCATGCCTGCAGAAATCGCGAGGTTTTGAGTCAAAGAAGTCGTCAAGCCATATTCGGAGCGCATTTTCATCCGGAAAGCAAGTTCCTTAAAGGTTGTTTGATAGAGAGCAGAAAAGGTGAAAATCTGAGGGTGCAAGATCAGGTGAATAAAGTGGTGCAGATTGACTTCCCAACCCAACTCCTGGATAGTGTTTTGTGTCAGGTTAGTAGAGTGCGGACAGCATTATCGTGGAGTAGCATCACTTCATGCTGTCTTGTTGTTTGTTTTTCTTGGATTGTGTATGCAAGATATCTCAATTGGTGGCAATAAATGTCAGCAGTGATGGTTACACCTTGGGGAAGCAATTTGTAGTACAGCACATCCTCGCATTCTACCAGATGCATATCTGCATATCTCTTGTATATGCGTGCTGGCTTTTGTACAGGGAGTTGCTTTTTTGTTCAGGTTAAGCCATTCCTTTCTTTTCCTTATGTTAGCATAAATACACCATTTCTCATCACCAGTAACGATATTGGATAGGAATGTTCAATGTTCATGAGCCAGTCGATGACAAGGTAGCAAAGATGCACATATGGCCACCCACTGATTTTTGTGGTTTTGGCTTAGAGCATGCGGTACCCATACACCTGATTTTTTAACCTTGCCCATTGAATGCACGTCGCACCATGGTGGAATGGTCACAGTTCATCACATTTGCTAGTTCTCATGTACACTGACGTAGATCATTATGGATTAATGTATTTAAACGGTCTTCATCAAACCCCGAAGATCTTCCTGAATGTGGAGTGTCACTAATGTCAAAATGATCATCCTTAAAACGAGAAAATCATTTTCCTGCCATGCTCTCTCCAATAGCATTGTTCCCATACACAGCACAAATGTTTCTGGCCGCCTCTGCTGCTTTCGTCCCTCTATTGAACTGAAAAAAAAAAAAAAAAAAAAAGAAGTTGGAAAAGTTCCACTTTCTCCACTTGACACTCCATTTCTAGCATCCATGGCTCCACTCTATCTGGAAAAATGAAAACTTCAATATGTAAACTCAAGGACAACAATTGAACTTCAAATAAAAAATGACAATTGATAAATAAACCCATAACAACTGGAGTATCAACACGCGAAACAAAAACACTACGAACTTATGCATCAACCCGATATAATAATCTTATTGAATTTGGTATTCCCAAGAAACTAGTTCGATTAATTGAAATGGTTCTCAGTAAAAAGTACTGCAGAGTCCATATAGATAAGTTTCCGTCTCTGCTTTCCAATTCACTGCGGGTTAAAGGAAGAAGATACACTATCGCCTTTAGTTTTTAACTTTGCTTTTAGAATATGCCATTAGGAAAGTCCAAGATAACAGAGAGTTTGAAATTGAACGGGTTACATCAGCTAACTGCTTGCTTATGTAGTTGACGTGAATGTGTTAGGAGGAAATCTACAAACTATTAGGGAAAACACGGCAATTTTACTTAAAGCAAGTAAACAAGTTTAGAAGTAAATCCCGAAAAGACAAAGTGTATGATTATGTCTTGTGACCAAGGTTTGGAAGTAAATTCCGAAAAGACAAAGTATATGATTACGTCTTGTGACCAGGACATAGTATAAAATGGAAATATAAAAATTCGAAATATATCTTCGAAGAAGTGAAAAAATTCAAATATCTTGGAGCAACAGTAACATATGACATGGAAATTAAACACAGAATAAATGTGGGAAATTGCCTGTTATTATTCTGTTTAGAATCTTTTATCATCCAGTCTTCTCTCAAAAAAGCTGTAAGTTAGAATTTATAAAACAGTTATATTAACAGTTGTTCTGTATGGTTGTGAAACTTGGACTCTCACTTTGTTAATTCCCGATTTACCACGAAAATCGTCTGTAGCTGCATTTAGATTGGCAACAGGCCATGATTGTTTGGCCAAACACATGCGTAGAATTGGAATATATCAGTTCCCTAACTGTCCATTGTGCAACTCAAACCAAGAAATGGATTCGGAACATCTCAAAATCTGTGCTTCAGTGGCTGGTCATGATAATATCTTTGAAAAATATTGTAGTGCAAGAGGTCAAATGACTTCATTGTCAAATGCCTGGCATTAGAAAACAACAACAACTTTGAGAGAGGAAGAGAAGCTAAGGGTGTTTGAGAATAAGGAGCTTAGGAAAATATTTGGGCTAAGAGGGATGAAGTTACAGGAGAATGGAGAAAGTTACACAACACAGAATTGCACGCATTGTATTCTTCATCTGACATAATTAGGAAAATTAAATCCAGATGTTTGAGATGAACAGGGCATGTAGCACATATGGCAAATCCAGAAGTACATATAGAGTGTTAGTTGGGAACTTGGAGGGAAAAATATCTTTGGGGAGGCCAAGACGTAGATGGGAGAATAATATTGAAGTGGATTGGAAGGAGGTGCGATATGATGGTAGGGATTGGATTAATCTTCCTCAGGATAGAGACTGATGGCAGGCTTGTGTGAGGGCAGCAATGAACCTCTGGGTTCTCTAAAAGCCATTTGTAAGTAAATATTGGTTTTCAAAATCAATATTATACTGAATGTATAATGTATCTAAACAGTTCTACCCAACATACAAGGCACGTCCATAAAGTAACTTTCCCACTCGTCCCACAGCTAGCAAACCATATGTTGCGCGAAGCGACTATAGTAATGTCCTGGAATGGCGCATGTGCTAGCGGACTTCCCGAGTGCTCTCAGTAGCTTTGTTGCATTGGTTGAAGATGGACGTTCCTATTCCAGCTCCCGCCGAGTGTGAAGTGTGATCAGTGATAAAGTTTTTGAATGCACAGGGCATAGCGCCGATTGAAATTGATCGTCAGCTGTGCCAGGTCTATTGGCCTAACGTTATGAGTAAGCAGATTGTGCGTTGCTCCACAAGGTCGTCTATGATGATGGTTGGCCTCCCACTGCACTCTTCGTCATGCACATTTTGGCATCCTGCTGAAAATTGTCTACAGCAGCAACACACCATCTGCTTGCCCATAGACCTCATATGCTCTCCACAAGCTGGATTTAGTTTTGAATCTCCATACAAGCCTATAATCATTTAGGATATATTTCTCCATTCTTCATTTAGTGCCATGACAAGCTCTTGAAAGTCACTTTGGACCTCGAGGGCATTCATAGATGCGTCTTTCAAGTGTACTCCATAGGTGTTCAATAACATTTAAATTTGGACTCATCACTTGCCAATCTATTCGTACTTGTTGAGGAAGTTCATGGAGATGGCAGCAACATGGAGTCTTGCATTGTCATGCTTGAAGAAAAAATCAACACTCATACATTCTGCTGCAGAAACATCATGATGTTCTAATATATTCTTAACATAGCCAATTGAATTTAGCCACTCTGGAATGATGGTGAGGACAGTTGGCTTTTAAGCTGATGGTTCCCCAGACCATAGTTGAGCCCTGACCAAATTTATCAATTTTCTGAAATTAAGTAGGTTGATACATATTTCCAGGCACACATAATCATCCATCATATGAAGTCAGGGAGAACCTCGATTCATCTGTGAACAGTATTCGTCTCCAATGTCGAAGTTGCCAATCTACATAGTCCAGAGTGAATCTTTATCATGCTTGCTTGTGATGGACCGCTAAATGAAGATCATGTAGAGGTCTTCAAGCTCTTAAATTGCTTTTGCTCAGTCTATTCCTGACTGTCTGGCCACTTATGAATCATCTTTGCAAGTCATGGGCAGTGGAATTGCTCTGACACAGAAGGGAGAGAACTAGGATTGCCAATCGTCTGGAATTTTTCCGGATTGTCAGGAAATCAGTCCTCTATGCAGGAAAAAATGAAATTGTTTTCAGGATGCTTAATGTCCGAAATTTTGTTCATTGCAATATTATATTCTGAAATTTCATATTAATATTTCATTATATACGAGATATGAGAGATCCGATGTAGTTTGCAATGGCTATCAAAGACATTTTATAATTATACAATATATTTTTGTTGAATAGAAGCAAAGAGTTTTGTAGGTATTACAAGCTCTTTGAATAGAACACAGAAGAAAGTTCGTGGTGCCCATTGGTGTAGTTAGTGGCTTGTTAGTAATCACCATTTGAAGAATTTGAGTGATTCTGATGTGCATCTCTTTAAGAAGGAATCACTGAATGTGTATCAGAGGCCATTGACTGTTTGCAAAAATGGTTTGAGTATGATTCTTCACTTCTTAAGAAAATCACTTTTCTAAGACTTAATGATACTTTCACAATCATGTACTTACTGGAATTGTGAATATATTGCATGTTAATATAGAACTGGACTTTAAAAATCGTGATGCATTGTACCAGGAATATTGCTTATTGAAAGAGATGATGCCAATATTGAAAGATCTACCAACTCCACAAGAATGCTGAGACACTGTTCTGAAGATACATAGTGTGTGCCAAACTTAAAGAAAATTGCTGAACACATACATGTTCTTCCAATTAGCAATGCTCATGTGGATCGAGTGTTTTTAAAAACTGAAGAATCTCTGAACTGACAAGAGGATCCAGATGAGGCCAGAACTTGTAAAATCAGAATTCTTACTAAAGATGAACTTTAATTTGTCATGTAGAGAATTTTTTTTATTAATTTCAACAAACAAAGAGCTAATAAAAACAAAGGAAGCAACAAGTATTCTTCCAAACAATGTTGGTGTAGTGAGTGTAGAGACATGTATACTTATCAAATCCTGTGCTTTTCAGTGTGTACAGACTCATGGCATATTCTTTAATATAGGGCTACACCGCTACAAAAAAATAATAATATGAAGGCAATTCTAATTAATCAATTGAGCATCAAAATGCAAGTGTATTTACATTGAAATTCATTATAAGTTTATGTGCTTTTTAATTTTTTTAATGTGTCCTGAATTTCCGTCCTCTAGAGTTGGCAACCCTAGAGAGAACCAAAAGTCTAGCTTGATTACTTGTTGTCTTTTGTTTACATCCAAGACCATGTCTTTTCTTCTACTGTCCTATCTCCATGTAGTGCATGACATCTGTACACTACTGATAAAAGAGTAATGGAGGTTATCAATGATCTGACAAGTCTCTGCCCATTGAATAAGGGTGACAGCTCTTGCGACTTCAGCTTTGTTTGATTTCAACCATTTTGTGATTTTTCATTAGAAAATCCAGAAATGCATATAGAGTGTTAGTTGGGAGGCCGGAGGGAAAACGACCTTTGAAGAGGTCGAGACGGAGATGGGAGGATAATATTAAAATAGATTTGAGGGAGGTGGATTATGATGATAGAAACTGGATTAATCTTGCTCAGGATATGGACCGATGGCGGGCTTATGTGAGGGTGGCAATGAACCTCCGGGTTCTGTAAAAGCCACAAGTAAGTAAGTTTAGAATAATATTTAAATAAACCACAACATTGAATATGGCCTCTAATGTGTTTGAAAATGACCGTTAGTCATATGAAGAAAATCTAGCTAAATCATACTGGTTTTCTTGAACTTGAAATGCAGTGAAGATGTGACCCAAATGTTGTTTCCAGAATAGAGAAAATGTTCTACATTATGGTAATATAGTCACAAAATACTTTTTTTTTGTTAATATAGAAGAGAGACCTGAATGCTTGCACTGCAGCCTGAGGCTTATTGTGCTTACTATTTCTGTTTTGTGAATGATTTTTGTCGCCGAATGTCCATGCTCTTGTATGTATACAAGAACACTGCACCATGAACTTAACCCCTGGTTATGGTAATGATGACAATGACATTTAAATTAATGATGACGAAATGAATCTGAGGGCCTAGCTTAAAGTTACCGAGCAATTATGCTTCAGTTGGTTGAGGGAAATCCTCAGATATAACTCCAACCAGAATTTGAATCTAGGCCCATTTGTCTCATTGTCAGACATGCTAACCGTTATTCCATAGTTGCGCACTACAAAATAGCTGTCTTATACCACGAATATAAAGGCCAACAAAAAATCTGTTCCGCTAATTTTTTTTAGCAGCTATATAGACTTTGAGGAAAGTTTTTATGTCTTCATTTCAAATACTGCAGCACACTGCCTGATGAATTTTTGATTAATTTCACTAGTTGATCTAGGCCAGTAGCTTTCTATTTGTGAATTGAATAATTAAGTTCTTTACTTGGTACGTGTTTGTGTATAACATTTTTATGAATTGTGGAATAAATCAAGACAAATTAATAAGAAATAAATTTTAATAAATCAATGTTGGTATTTTTCACCATTTGTTTGCTTGGCACCCTCCTCCCCATTTAGACTTTATCCAATTGATTTCAAATCAGTCTCTACAAAGTAATGGTTGCTGTTCATCATACATAATACTGGAGGTATACATGAAAGCTTTGAGAACTTCCTACAAGCATGTATAAACAGATTATGAGATAGTTTTGTACATAGACTGTGTGATTATGGCATTATTTCAGTGCAGTGTTTTTTCACGTGCATGGTATGAATTCTAAAGAAAAACTGATGCAAGAAATAAGAATGTAAGTTTCATATAGCAATTTACCATTTGTAACGAAAGGATGTTTTAGTATTGGCTTTTAGTGCCACTTGAGTGATATGCGTCAGAGCAAGTAGCTCGTAATTTTGTAATGATGTGGAATCTGTGCATGTACTTACATTGGATTCCATGATTGAGAAATACATTCATGACATTTTTTGTATGTTGGTGTTATAAGTTCTCTCCCTTCCTCCATAATTCTCTAGAAGCAAACTTGTGAAGATATAAATTGTAATAATTATTTATAATGATTCATATTATGGGAAAGTAAGAATTGATTATATATTTTCGGTATTTATATGACATAATTCAAGTTAGTCTCATATTCATAGTGCAAAGGTCTAATGACATTACAAAGTAGTTGATTTTTCATGAATGGTGTAACTCTAAAAACGAACGTCTACATATCATTTAGATGAAATACTAGTAATTATTTATTCCTTTATGGAGTTTATTATCTATTGCAATAAATTTTTTTATCAGATAAGAATTTTTGTTTTATTCAACTCAGAAGATTATGTAAAAAAACGTTGTTTATTATATTGTAGAAGCAGACCATTAGATTTCTACAAAATTAAACATCACTCTTTTCTTCTACAAAATTAAACATCACACTTTTCTTCTTTAAGCAGGAAATATAAATTTGACTGAACATAGCATTTCTTCCTTTTCCTAAAATTAACAGAAATATTGCACATTTTTAAAGGAATGGGTTGGGTAAGATGTACTAAAGATTTGCAAGAGAAGAATGAATGTCTTTCTATGGACTGCTGGCAAATTCACAAGATTTCCAGGACCGGCAGTAATCACTCTGCAAACTTTGTCTTGCAGGTGTCAACAGCCTCTTCCTACAACATTCAAAGCATTCCAACAAAAGTCTGTACATAATGAATCATGTACATTGAAGTACTCCAAAGTGGAAGAGAGCAGAGCTGAATCGAATGATCAGAGAACAGCAAATGAAGCAGGGGGTGGTTATTCACATAGTTCGTATGCTGTAAGTGCCAAGAAGAAAGGTAGACCATTCAAAGGACAAGAAGTACACAAACAATCTAGTCGATTAAAAAGGACTAGTGCTTGTAACCAGAACCCTCCAGTAGAGCAGAAACCAAAGGTTGAGATGGAGGAGAGCAGAGAGGACGTGGTTAGTGAAAGTTTGTGGTACGGAATAACCAATGATGATGATAGTGATTTAGATCAGAAGCCAGACTTGGAGGATTTGGATAAGTACCGACCGATTGGTTATCAGTGCAATTTGTGTGGTAAAACTCTGGCTGTAAAAGAGAATTTAAAGGTACATATGAGGATACATAGTGGTGAAAAACCTTTCACTTGTCATGTGTGTGGCAAACAGTTTCGATGGGCAGCAGGTCTGGCTCGCCACCTTAAAGAAGTGCATGCAGGTATCAAGGAACATGGTTGTGACATCTGTGGGAGAATGTTTGCTGCCAAAGCAACTCGTGATGGACATCGAAGAATTCATACTGGTGAACGTCCATATGTGTGTGACTCTTGTGGTAAAGCTTTCAAAACTCAGGCAACTTTATATATTCACATAAAAATACATTCAGATCTCTTTCCTTTTACATGTACACACTGTGGGAAAAAGTTTAGGCGTCATCAAGACCTAGTGAACCATGTAACGACACATACTGGGGAAAAACCCCATGTGTGTGATGTCTGTGGAAAAGGGTTTGGTGTGAAAAATGATATGAGGCGACATAGACGTATACATTCAGACGAGAAACCATATGTTTGTGCTATATGTGGATTACGTTTTGCACAAAAGAGATATCTTAAAAATCATGATAAAAATCATCATAGGAGAGAAAATATTGGTGATGTTTGATTTTTGTAAGAATCAAATTTATTTAGGCATCAAATGTAATTTTGTTTTGATTGAAGACTGGAGCTTTGCTAAAACATTATTATTATTATTGTCTAAATCAAAACCTTGTGAGATAGTGGACTTTTATGTAATAATTTATTTGATATTAAATTTAATTTTAACAAATTTCTTGTTTTGCTCTCCATGTACTGAGTAAAAATATCTTCTGTAGGTGGCAGATTTTAATGTAGAGTTTATGTGACTCTTATACAACACACTGAAAGATGATGTTGGAAATTATTTTATTTTGTCTTATAAGCAGGTAGGTGGCAAAACAGAGTGGAATTAGAAAATTTTCGACATAGTGTAACATACTGTCAGTTATATTTATAGGTAAGGTTAAAATATCACTGTCTTGAATTATGAATAAATTCTTCTAACAATGTTGGTGGGCTAACTGTGCAGTGCGATTATTGCAGGTTGTACACACTGTTCCCACACTCTAGCTCCTAGCAATATTGCGGGAGCCGGGAGTCTGCCAAGAACTCGCACAGAGTAAGGGGCACTGACTATAGAGTGTGCATGCATGTAACAAAGGAACACTTTATCAATAAATTGAATTTAAAAAATGAATCTGTTATTACATTATAGCAGGTGCTGGAAATGTTCTCCATTAGCACGCACACAAGCATTGTACCATGAGGTAATTGATGTTCCTATTCATCCTCGAGAATTCTTGCAATTTCTCTGCTAATTGAATCCTTCACGTGTTAACACTGCACAATTTTTGCGAACTTTTATTCATTATCAAACTTGTCATTTGAATTTATTCACTAGTTTATGAATTCTTAAATGAGTTGGAACTCTCACTCCGAGAAGGTGTTCACGAAACTCTTTTAACTCTTCCTAAAGATCCGTACTTAATAAACTTGCAACACGAAAATACGCTGTTCAATAGTTACACGAAAAGCCATTGATCACAACAAGAATATAATATGTTTGCATACACTGGTGAAAGCCAAGGACTGCTTGGTATGCAAAGACAGATTCTGCTAAGATATCAACATAATAAACACTCGCTTGCAATACTAAGCCATCAATCACCTTCTATTACCTAGTAAGTTATCCCATGAGAGAGCCATACACAACAACCACATTTCACTAGGATTTGCAGCTGCACATTTTTGTGTGCACATTGTAGAGTTGGGTTTTTTTTCTCGTGAGTGCGTAGTGCAATCTCGAATCTTGCACTATCACTTGATGAAAGTTGGCATGCAGGAACTGTGTGTACAACCGTAAGAATCACACTGTGTTTATATATAGACACACACACACACACACACACACACACACACACACACACACACACACACACACACACACACACTGTGTTCTGGTACTGCACGACTCATCTTATTCTCCCTTGCACACGATTTTTTTCATTCATAATGCATTCAGTTTCCTCTTTAAATCCTAATATGGAATTGGTTTGTATGTTTAATTTGCAAGAAGTGTTACATTAACACAGGTACTATTTTACATTGAATGTTATTAAGGAGTTTTACAATATACAAGTTTCTTTAACACAAAACTTATTTTTATTCTCCACAGTGTTGTCTATTAGAAGCTTCATTTCTCTGACCATGGTGATACTCCATCTGACTTCATCCAGCTGTCTTCCCTTATACATGTAAATTTAAAATTGTAATTTGAATTCTCTTACTTGACATTTTTTTAGGTGCCCATACCACCTTTATCTTCCCTTATTTCAAGAATATTCTTCTTTACATCCATAATTTCTCTGATAATGGTACTTCACATTTGACTTTCGTTGTTTTTATGATGTGACTTCCAAAAGTTAATTTCAGTTGCTAGCATTGTACAGGCTTCTGTTTGATATAACATAATCATTTTGAACAAGGACATCATTTACTTAACTACGTTAATTTATATGAGAATATTTTTAAGTGTTACATATTTTCACTAAATGTTTTATATCAATTGCACAGGGATTTGAACAGAGAGATCTTCAGACGAAAGGATGAAGAGAATAATAAATGCAATATGTTTGTAACGGGAATTTCTGATTGAGATTTTAAATAATGTAATATTCTAATAGGTTAATGGATAGAGTATAGAAGTAAATTTTACTTCAGAGTTGTATAAAATGTTACTTTTCATAGTTGTTTGTAAATACTAAATTTAGATTTAAATGATTAATTTTGGTAATAGCCTGTATGTAGTTAGCCTCTTGACATATGTGCCTGTTAGCGTGAACAGAGTTTTACATCTCCATAAAGTTTTTAATGGCCTTGTAAACATCTTAGCAATCTGGCAGGTCTGCAGAGACTTGTCTGTAGTGTGGAAAAGTTTGGCAATGAAATGACTGAAAAATTTTACTTGAAACTTGTCATTCTATGTTGTATGTACAAGACAATGCCTTAGGCTTTACTTAATTCTCTCTCTCTCTCTCTCTCTCTCTCTCTCTCTCACACACACACTCTCACTCTCAAAATAACATTTTTTTTTTTTTTTTTTAATAATTGTTTAATGCAGAAAGTCTAGTGTTATTTTGGACTTCTAGTTCTTAAAAGTGCTGAGGCAGAAGTTACTCATCCTTCATCTGGAAATGCTGCAAACTTTTATGTACCTCCTCTTTCTCTACTTATTTGAGAGCTAATGAACTTATTCCTGCAGTGATTAATCCTTATTTTCTGGGGAAGTGGACTGCCAACTGACCTTCCATGTATGGTGGTTTTCATTTAGATGACTGCCTGCTGATTTTCCTTCTAATGCTATCACGCCAACCTATTTTCTTCCATTTTTTAGATGGTCAAGCCATTTTTATATACTGTGAACTAAAATTTTACAGAACAGAAGTAGTGTTGCTTTTTGTTCAGAAGTGGTTTTGCAAGATGTTTTCATTTCATTAAATAGAAACGTTGTTCTAAAGGTTGAGTCTTTCACAGTTCTTAGCACAGAGTAGGAGAACTACTCCCATCATGAGGAAAGAATCGACATTTGGTGTATCTAGTAAAGCACGTGGAAGGTACAGAGTTGAAGCACAGCATTGCAACTAGTAGCATTTCCCCTCCCCTCATCCTGAGGCTGATAACTTGATGGTGATCAAGTGGATGGGGAGACGAATTGTGTTCATTACTCATAAATGTAGAAGGAAAGTTAAGGCAACATACGCAAATCTTTGTCAAATTGCTTTAATTTTATGATAGACACAGTTGAATAGATATGTGAGATGAAATACAAGAAGTTATATAAAGGGAAACCATTTTTTCAGTTTTAATAAATAATAATAATAATAATAATAAGATTAATAATAATAGTTACTAGTAGCAGTAGTAGTAGTAGTAGTAGTAATGATGACGACATTGCTGGAAGGTGTCCAGGTTCGTGACTGCTCTCCCATGGTGACATGACTTCCTGGAGTTCTAGAAAAAGTCTCAATTGTGATATTGAAGACTCAGATTTGTGTTACTTTTCCTCCCTCCTAGCCCTTTTCCAAGTTTGATGACAGTAAATTGATTTATTTTTAAGCTGCCACTGTCTTGTTCACATCTTCCTTTATTTTTCTGTGTTCTTGGTCGAAATATTCTTGTACCGAATATTGGATACACAATTTCACACACTTGTCTGCGAATTGGAGCACCCCTTTCAATTTTGATACTTTTGTCTTTTTTTTTTTTTTGCCTTTTTTTTTTTACGATTATCTCTGCTCTTCTTCCAATTCGTTAGAATTGCAACATTGTTGATGGCAACAATAAGCAATGTAGTTATGTAGACTTGCAAGTTTAAACTAGCAAGAATTAAACTATATTAATGTATTAAAGGTAAACTGAAACTGTATAAAATGAACACTAAAATGATAAACTTGACAATTCAACAATCTTCTCTTCACTTTCTGTATGGTATCGAAAGGTGAGTGATGAATCCAGTTCCTAATGGCTGAGGGATCCAGGTAACAAGTGGAAGTTTAGAAATAATATTTTATTTATTCAAGTGGAATTAGTCCATCAGACCTTCTCTTTCACACCACCAGAGGTCATGGAGCTGTTCAGCAGGAGGTATAAGCCAGGTTATTACTTGCCTTCCCAATAGACTCATCTTCATCTCCTTACGGTAAAATAGTTTTTCAGCACCATTTACAGCAAGAGACTTCATTCCCCCATAGGGTGTGAAAGAGAGGAGTAAACCTCTTTAGAATTATAGTACATATTCATTCCCCCCCGCTTTGTTTCCCTCTTTAATTTTGACGAATTTTTGTTGCAAGTGAGACGTTCAGGAAGACCAATGAAAATACTTTTAGATGAGGCTGACTCAGATCTATTAGGCCTAGTTCGTGATGGTTAATCATGGTGATGACATTGGAAGTGAATTTGAAATTTAAAAGTTATTATACATCTCTCTATTGATGAATAAGAATTTCAGTCAAGTGGATTGATGACTGTTTTTATCGGGTTTTGAATTTCGCATTTATGTTTACTCTAGATCTTGTATGTTTATCCAAAACATATATGGATTTCTTGGGATAATTGATTTTCAGTTTGGGAGAGATTGTTTATTTATTCACTCTGGTGGAGTTAAGGCCATCAGGCCTTCTCTTCCATACCACTTGAAATACAATACTACAAGAAAAATTGTCCATCATGATGCAATTAATCTAATGTAATAATGTGTGACAATGAATATGACATAAAAAAAAACAACTGAACATAGACTAATTTTTATTATTTCAATTTATACTTCTAACATATTAAGCAATGATGAAAGAAAAGAAAAAAGTAAAAACATATACAAGAAATACAGACACAAAATAACAGTAGCACTCAGTGTCATTATTATTAATAAAGGGACAATATAGTGTTCTAGATCCTGGCACAAAGACAAGAAAAAAGGGTTAATCCAACAAAAGAAATTATTGCCAAAATTCTAAAGATAAAAACTTCGGCATAACTCTGGAAACTTCTCAGAAACGGATTTCGTGAGATAATACATACTTTTCTAGTTTACTTTTAAACTGTGACAGTGTCCAACAATCCCTGACGTCACTAGGTAACGAATTCCAGAGGCAAGACAATGATACAGTGTAGGAGGATGAGTATAGGAAAGTTCTGTGACGAGGAATAGAAAGGAGAGATTGATGCTGATTTCGTGAAGTAGTGAGGAACTGAAAGTATGAAGACAAGTAATTTGGAGAAGAGAAATGTAAAATTTTATATAGAAGTGAAAGAGTGTGTATGATTCTTTGTTCCTTTAGAGAAGCCCACAAGAGCAGCTCAAGAGACAATGTTACATGGTCAAATTTCCGAATATCACAGACGAATCTTATATGTACATTATGAACACGTTGCAATCTCTCATTTCAGTTAGAATTTAAGTTTGTTAACAAGGAATCACAGTAATTGACATGGGTCATCACGAATGTCTGCGTAAGATTCTTTTTTAATGCAAGTGGTAGAAAGTGTTTTACGTGCTTCAAAGGGTAGAGCAGCAACAATATTTTCTTGCATGTGTGGTGGGTAACTTGAGTGTTCCAGTTAAGATCATTATCCATAAAGATTCCAAGATTTTTTTACTGTTTTACTGTATTCAATAATTATAGAATTAAGCATAATGCTAGGCAAGTTTTTGCAGACTACAATACTAAGAAGGCGATGATGACCATCACTATTGCCTGAGATTTCTCTGGGTTCAGTCTCAGTCCAAATTATAAACCCACATCAAAGTAGAGTTTAAGTCATTAAGTCTTTTTATTGCGTCCGTCATTTCGTCAGAATGAAAATGGTTATATATTTGTAAATTGTCGACGTACATATGTCTACAATGTTTTATCATTTTAGTCAAGTCATTAACATATATCATAAACAAAAGAGGTCCAAGTACTGAGCTTTGTGGTGCTCGGGCTTCACGATGTGCCATTTCGAGAAGAAAATACCTGCTGTAACACATTGTTGGCAGTCAAAACAAGTGACAGCAGTGTCAGAAAGATTAAGTTGTTTAAGTTTATATGAGAGAAGTTCTGTGTGTACTGTGTCAGATACTTCATTAAAGTCAAGTAGCACCAATAATGTGAATTTCCATTCATTGAAGGCTTGACGAACATCCTTATTAACCTTAAAAGTGCTGTAGTTGTGCTGTGTTCAGTTTTGAGTCCTGACTGATAATTGTGAAGTAAACAATGTTCGGTCATGTAGTTCCTCAGTTGTTTATTTACAATACATTCTAGAACTTCTGATAGAGCAGGGAGGATACTGTTTGGACTGTAGTCATTTGCACATGAAGGGTTTTTAATTTTGGGAAGTGGGCAGATAAGAACTTTTCTCCAGAGAGTTGGATGGGTTGAAGTAATAAGAGAAGCATTGAATATATGAGCGAGTGTCGATATAATTATGTTCAGTATTTTGAGCACTGAGATAATACTTATGCAGTCTACTTCTTGAGCTTTAGTTGTTTCATTGCTGTTCGTACTTCATTTTGTGTCACATAAGAAGAGTAGAATTTGTCTGTCAAGTCAACTATTGTTAACTGTTTCTCTGTTTGGCGATGGTCAATGACTATGGTGTTATGAAGTGATCATTTAGAGCAGCGATGTCAGACAGGGACTAAACGGAGCGGAGCGTTCCACTAGACTGGTTGCGTGCTCCGGTGTTTCCACAGACATAAGCAAGTTCACTCTCCGATCTAGCTCCACAACTGGTATTGGAGCTTACAACTTTGACACTATTGATTTAGAGTTTCAAGCGGAATTGTAATGTAGTTACTTTGAGTTCTGGAACTTCCTAGCCCTATAGTACGTAAGTTTTGCGCAATTGGTTCCATGATAAAATAATTAAGAAAATGAGCAGAGTAGTTTTCTTAATTTTGCTATAATATAGCTAAATGATGTCTCTGCTATTTGTGTCTTCAATATGCTCTAATATTATGTAATGTTTTAATTTTAGTTACTATTTTTATTTCCTAAATTTACCTTGATCAAAATTTTTGTAGAATCCATAACGAACTTCACTGAAACATGAATTTTTCCATTTTCACTGAAGTTTTAAACACAGTGTTACTTTCACTAAAAATCCATTACATCTCTCTATCTTTCAGTACCACTTCACAATTACAAATAAGCAAAGATGGCAACATTATTTCCAGAAGCAGGCAAAATAAAAGTAGAATATACTGCCATTATAATAATTATTCTGTTTCATTAAAAAGCTAAGTATAGAAAGAGAATGCCAACATCCTTACATACTTGAATTTAAGAAAAACGTGAAGGACCGTGTTCAGTATCAATGATGATCAAAATTACGTTTTTAACAGTTATTAATAGAAAATGAATGAACAAATATTTTATCTTTTACTTCGTAAACTGTAAAAGTAGCTCAAATTCGTGTAAAACATATTCAGAGATAACTTACAATTCATATTAAAATTGCACATACTTTTTGAATCATCTATAATTAACTTTCAGCATTTATTGTTAATTAAAGAAACTATGACTTCGATTATGGTTCTTAACAAATTAAAGAAACCATGACTTCGATTATGGTTCTTAACTAATTGAAGAAACTATGATTTCGATTATGGTTCTTAACTTTTGTCGACCATTCTCAATTGTCAGCAGTACTTACTTGCCACATTTATCTTTCAGGTATCTACAGCTACCTTTGGAACCTTTCACTTCATTCCTCGAAGCTAAAAATGCGTTGAAATTAAATCACAGTTCGTTGGAAATTCACAGTGAAGACGTAGACAAAATTAGTCAGTCTATGAGAAAATCCAAATTTGAAAGAAAGAAAAATCGTAAGCATATCCAGAAAACTGCATTTCACACAAATGCTGGCGAAAACATACATGCTAGTGAAGAATGTGAAAAGCAAAGCAAGGTCATTGGAGGGAAATATAAAGTGTGTACCGTTTCATGTGTAGTGGATAGGATATCTAAAAGTATATCTGGTAGTGAGAATCTAGAGAAAAGAATGAAGCTTGCTGATATTGCAGATCGTCCTATATACAAGTGCAAAATTTGTGAAAGGAAGTTATCAACAAAATCAAATTTAAAGATTCATATGAGAATTCATAGTGATGAACGGCCATATACTTGTCACGTGTGTGGAAAACAATTTCGTACACCCAAAGGGTTGAATCGTCATGTCAAAGAAGTCCATGATTGTATAAAAGAACATAATTGTGATATCTGTGGAAGAAGCTTTGCTTCAAAGGCTACACGTGATGATCACCGACGTATACACACTGGTGAACGTCCTTATGTTTGTGATAAGTGTGGGAAAACATTTAAGACTAAAGCTTCACTTTATATCCACAAGAAAAATCATTTAGACACATTTCCATTTCACTGTTCTTACTGTCACAAAAAATTCAGAAGGAAGGATGGTTTGCTTCTTCATGTGACTACTCATACTGGTGAAAGATCACATGTCTGTGATATATGTGGTAAATGTTTTAGAGTGAAGAATGAATTGACAAGACATGCAAGAATCCATTCAGGTGAAAAACCCTTTACCTGTTCTGAATGTGGTCTCAGCTTTGGACAGAAACGATACTTAAAAAACCACGAAAAAACACATCATAGGATTTCTATGTAGTTTCATTATAAAACTGTGTCAATATGTAGTACGGAAGATCATTAGTTTTGAAATTTCGCAGATTGAGACTTGTGTATACATGTGTCACTTCAATAAAGAATTATATCAAAATGAAATATTTAATCATAGTCATTTAACTAAACCTCCTAAGTGCTACATCTCATCATAGAGAATCTTTTATAATTTGTAGTGTGATGGAAGAAATGCTTGGGTATTATCAGCATTTTTGTTCATCATCATAATAGGTGAATACTTTTTAAATGATTTAGTCTAGAGAAATGATTTACTCTAAAATTATATAGATAAAGAGTAGTGAGAATAGACTAATTTAATTGAAAAAATGCAGGTTGTTATTCAATATGATGGAAATTATGTAATCCTGGAGATGTTATTTATTGCTAGTGTACAGCAACACCGGTCAAGATTGTTACCTAGATACTTTGGAAATATCTCACTCATGCCCATGCAAGTCTGAGTGAGAGAGTTTTGTTGAGTACTTTGAGAAGTAGGTAAGGTAACGTGTACGAGTGTTATTAGAAACATGAGACATTTACCACTGCTTGTTTGATTGTAAAAACTATGATTAAACAATATATAACAATAAATATTTGTTCCATATAAAAGTGTAATTACTGTGCTACTTGCTTCAATAATAATGTAAATATTATGTTACATTTATAAAAAAAAATTAATCTATCCAGTATTATCTTATTAAGTCAGTCATCAATTTATACAGACAATTGTGGCAAAACAAAGTGAGCCGTCTACACCTGGTGAATCGATGAATAAAATGTAGTAGAATTAGAGTTAAAGTATGGATTTATTTCATCAAATAGATACAATATGTTGTTTGCTTTCAAGTTCTGTCTTCTGAAAGTATGAAGCCATCAAAGTTAGTTCAGCTCTTGGAAACCAAACACCTTTTTCTCAAAAATGAATCCTTGGAATTTTTCGGAAGAAAATGACATAGCACCTTGAAAATAAACAAGCTTTATTTGTAAGATAAGTCAGAGTGATAACATACTTTTGAAGCATTAAGATATTATTTAAAAAGATGCGCGAAGTGCCTGAAATCATTTAAGTCCCCACTTGCAGACTGTGTGTTGGTAGCCTTGCAGTAAGTGACATTTAAGAGAGAAGAATTGAGGACCGTTTTTGCAGAACTTGCCATCTGAAAAAACTAAAATTTACAGTAGAGACAAAACACTATAGTAAGCAAGTTTTGCTATATCTCTCAAGTTTTGAAAATACGATCACACTTTGACACACTACAATGAAGAGAAATAACCCAATTTTACTAAGACGCTTTGAACATCATTTAAAGGCCTGCCTTATGTTAACGAATCCATAAAAATCTCAATTTTGCAAATTTTGCAGTTAGCAAGTTTTGCAAAAACGGTCCTCAATTGAAAAAAAGGATAGCTGCCCTTGAAAAGGGGGTACTGAGTGGTAACAGCACCTAAATTAATTGTAGATCAATATTTTATTTTATTATTTTTTTGAGGGGGGGGGCAGCTTCCTTGACAGAAATAATTTATTTTTCATATATAGTACTGTACAGATGGTTATTTACAATTAACAAGGAATGTCTTAAAACATTAATGGCTATATATTGAAGTTCCAAAAAAGTTCAATATGGAAACAATGAAAGAAATTGATGCAAAATCTGGAGATAGTGCCCCTTTCACCAAAGAGCAAGCCAATTACTTCCCAGCGACAAAAAGGTATGTGGTATTTCTCTTCCAGATAAGTAGAGCAGGGCTCATAATGTCTTTCCCCCCCCCCCCCAAATTCTACTTCTTGTAGTTGTAATTTAGTTCCCTCAAATCTGATAGTCGCATAGATTATGAAGCCAATCTTCTGATTGTTATCAATTGCTATGTTGTCGGTGCATTTGGTAGAGCCAGTGGACGAAATACAATGTAGTTCTTCATAAATGTCAGACTTTCCAGACTTCTTGAGACATTCAGCAATTCGGCTTCTAACCCAGTAATGTCAATTGTTTCGCAACAGTTCCCCCCCCCCTTTTTTTTTTTTTTGCAGAAACCAAGAACATTAGGGAGGGTTTTGTACTTGTTGCAATGATGGTAACAGGATTCTTGGCTCCTACTAGGGACACTATGTGCTGTGATGATATTACAGTTCATTTTTATAGCGTTAGTCCATTGACAGGTGGAAAGGCCTTTCTTGGTTGACATCCAGGAATTTGATTTTGACTATTCTGAAAAATGCGAAATACCTTTACTGCAGTGGTTAAGCTTTTTCCATTCTTCAAACTGTTGATTTCGTAATTTCTTTCTTAGATTTCGCTGTTTCTCAGAAGGAAACCAAGGTGTTATATACTGGCTCTTATTTCTTATGCGAAATTTCTTGTTGTCGCAAGGAGAGGATCATCAATGAAATCTAATAGGTTGCATACATTAATATGTTGCAAAAATGTTTCCCACGAAGCTTTCATAATGCCCAGACCACGAACTTTCCTGGAACTATAAATCTTACTGTCTGGCCTATCGTTTGGCAATCCAGTTATTTCCTTGACAGCACTTATCAGTTTATCAACATCAAGCAAAGAATTATGTTTGAGCTTTGATAATGGAGTACATTGTAGAGGATAAATCAGGCTTGGCTGTATATATTGGTTTATTATATTTATCTTTTGATCAGGTTTGAGAAGTGTTGAATGTACTAGTTTGGATATACTAGTATATAATTTATTCATAATGCCTTTCTCATCTAAAATGATTTCATCTTTATATGTGACCCCTAAATATTTAATGGTGTCATCGATATTTTTTGACATTGTATTCAAACCACTTATTGTTATAATGGTGGATGTTTTTAGATTTCCTTTTTCTATAACAATGGCTTTGGATTTAGAGGTATTAAGTTGTAGACCTATTCGATATTAGTAGTGTGAATTAGAAACATAGCTGATTGAATATTGTTTGATATGAGGGCAGTATCGTCAGAGAATCCTAGAGCTGTTAAGCTCTGGTAGTATGGTGTAAATTGGTAACCAAATTGAGAGACATATTCAGGATCATTTAATTCCTTAAAAATGAAATCAATAGCCAGATTGAACAGAATGGGCGATACAGGCGATCCTTGAGCAACTCCTCTATGAGCGGGGATGTTTCTTCTTATGTCTTTGCATCTAATTCAATGAAGACAATAGTTATTAGTTCAGAAAAATTTTTATTACGAATTTCATTTCCTGAGGAACAGAGGTCCAATTAATAGACTGTTCAATTTGTTGATGTTCGATATTAACAAACGCTTTGGAAACGTTCAAAAACGTGATACAACAGTCTTTCTTCTTTCATTTAGAGTCTTGAAGACAGCTGTTAACCAGTGAAGAATTAATAAATGTTCCAGGAGTTCTTACAAATCCTCTTTGTTGAAAAGATAATTCAAGAAATAGTCGCATTTTTTTTTCTAAAGTCCTTTCAATAATTCTGCATAAAATAGAGAAAATAATTATGGGCTGCCAGTTAGTAATTATAGTCGGATCTCCAGATTTATGAATTAAGATGGTACAGCCTCTTCTAAAGGATTTGGGAATATAATTCCAAGCAAGCATTATGTTGGAAATAGTGCAAATAATGTTAGAGTATTTAAATTCTTTTATTACCTTAAGTAATATCCGATCAGGGCCAGGTGCCGTATCAATATTCCTTTCATGGCCTGCTGTATGTCTTCAATTGATATAAAATGGTGAAAATCATTTTTATACCATCAAACTCAGGGAAAGTGTAGTTATCAAAAGTGGAAAAATTTTCTGTTTCTAATGTTTCAGAATAAAATTCATAGATACTAGAAATTGCGAATTTTGCATTGTGTAGCATCTGTATCATGCATTACAGTTTGAACTACTTCTTTCGTCTGAAATAATAATAATAATAATAATGTTGAACGAGATCATAATTATATTGTTGTTTTTTCCTTTCTCGAAAACATTTATCACAACTTGTGGGATTACTAGTCTGAGAAAAGTTTGTTTGTTGCTGACTGAGTTTCTTGGCTTTCTGTGCTCGAAAGTACTTGACAGCTGGGTGTTCAGAACCTTTGCATTGAGCTGTAGCATTCCGTAGAAATATAAGGAAACTATGCTTAAGTTCATCAAGCTTATTTTCATCAAATTTATTACGATCTCTAAATTCATTATTTATTTTTAAAACTGTTGTTCCCAAAATTTTAAGTCCTCTTCATTTTTAAGAGATGAACTATCTTGACTCAGGTTATCATTAACCTTTGGAATTCTAGGAGTCTGGTAATATTTTGTTGAAATATTTTGTCAATATACATCAGGATGGGCACGAGATATAAGACTGTTGATACAACAAAATGATTTACCACATATAGAGTTTGAAATTGATTCTTCTGAGTCTATTTTTTTTTTTTTCCATTAAAAATTTTAACTTCCAAGTCTTGACTGCTACTTTTGAATGAAGAGGAAGTATGGAGGTTTATGTTAACAGATGGGGAGTCTTGTGTAAGACTGTGACTGTGAGCTATATGAATATTTAGTCCATGTTTTGTAAATGATTTCTCACATAAGTTACATATAAATGAATGAAGATTACCTGTTAAGGTTGAAGGAATTTCAGAAACAGTATCTGCCATAGTAGACGTAGTGGAAACAGATGTCATAACATGTATAGAATTGTAATAGATTATGAAAGGTTAGGAATAATATTCTGCGATGCACAAGAAGTTAATACACTAAATAGAGAAAAAAATGTCCTTTCGATGAAGAGTGTTTTATTATTGTGATATTATACTCGTAATCTTTTGTTAAAAATTTTGGAGAGTAAGCAATTCAGAAATATGAAGGGACATTGTTTTTATTCCCACGTTGATTTGCTTCGTTTCTTGTGAGATGCACAAACCGCAGGTTCTTGCTGACTTTTTCTTCTTTTCATTAAGTGGTATATGTCGAGGAAATGAGCCCAGCACTGTGCTTGTAATCTTATCGATGGTTCTCTCTGAGCCCACCTTCACGAACATAGTAGTTAGGCGAAGTCATCCCCTCTAAAATGTCTTCTGCTAGATTCAGTCGAAACTTTGTTTACTTTTTTCTTTCCTGGGTTTTTTCCCTTCAAGATCTTACATGCAGTTACATTGCATTGTATTGATAAGTAATATGCCCATTTCATAGAAGAGAACCTCTTTTGTGGCCCTTTCCGTATTTCCTCATAATAAGGAATGAAGCGAGAACTTAGTACTAATGATCAACCCCAAACATACGATCACTGTACTCCATTATGCACTTTGGTCTCAGAACTATTTCTCCCTTTTCACGGTTTCTCTTTTGTTTTTTCTCATTCATATGAATCCTATTGTGCTTTGTAGACTTAAACAGAAAACTCATTATGAATGGCCAGCATGGCATGGTACAGCCATAATGGATTTTAAGGAAACCAGTGAAGAGTAACCCATTACAAGTACTGGACTCAGTTCAATACATTTCAGAATGCCTTGACACACAAACAGAAAAGAAGGAATGCCTTCCCGAGAGGTAAAACCAGTCAGACCAATTATTTCGAATGACCAGAGGTGTTCTGTGCATCAGAGTCGCTGCGACAGTGTGCGAGTTTCCATTGTGTTACTTCATGACAAAATGCATAGAGGTGAGATTTTTTAGATGCTGTGATTGAATACTCTTTCTTCTGTGATGCCTCTGATCTAGATTATCATGACAACGGAAAGGACAATGCCAGGAAACAAAATTTCTGAATACTTTGGAGAAGTGTGTGTGTGTGCGTGCGTGCGTGCGCGTCACTATATATTGTGTTAACCCTTAAGCTTGGCACATTTCCAAACCCATACCAGCTGACTACACTAAGATTCGCTGGTTTCCAGGTTTCGAGCAAGCAACCCCCCCCCCCCCCCCTCGTCTTTAGGCCAGCCTCTTCCGTGCATCACCATCTGGGAATTGGGGAATGCTATGGAATCCGTGCGTCACCATCCGGGAATTGGGGAATGCTATGGAATGATGGAGAAATGGTGATGGAATGATGTAATGCCTAATATGGGGAAAAATGGGAGAATCTCAAGAAAAACCCCAACTACGAACTTGTCCGCCACTTGTCACTATGGATTTTTCAATGAAACGTCTTAGATTGTCTTGGCTTACTTAACTTAACTCATACATATTCGCGATTTTATGACCTGAATTGGGATTTATGTGGGCCTGACAAAAATATTATCTTAATGACAAAGTCAGTGCTTTTGTTAAAATACTTGATATTTGGATTATCTATCTTGAAGAGGTTTCTACTTGCTACACTCAGGATTATATTGGGGAAAAAAAAAATTATCCAGCAGACTCTCATTGACTGCTGTTGAAGAGCCTGAAGACTCATTTATGTGAGCAGAAAATTCAGTTATCAGATTATTTGTTGAATGATAATGATGACTTCTCGAATATATTGATACTCTATTTTATGAAAACATTGTTGCAGCTGCAAAGTTAAGTTGAAACTCACATTCAACTCCCTGAACTACTATATCAGCTGATGAAACATTAAAACTACAATTTATATTGAAAGAATTGGGTAAGTTTTGGCTTGCCCCTTGAAGTGGATATGGAAACTTGGTCTATTTCCTCATGTTCTACTTATGCGAAAAGGTCATTTCTTCTATAGCAGCATTGATGAGTAAATATAGAATCGTCTTTTATCACATGAAAACAATTTACTTTTGTGATGTGGATCCACATACGGACACACTTCAAAATGAAAAACACATTCAACTGACTGATCTATTATATCAGCCGATGAAACATTAAAACTTGAATTTACATTGGAATCGTCTGTTACCAGTTGAAAATAATTTATTTTTCTGATGTGAATTCACATATTGATGAATAAAATAAAAAAAAACACACATCGATCACATAAAAACAGACGTCCTGTAGTTTTTAATAAATGTGTTCGTAATATGTGCATTCGTTTTTTTTTTCTAAAAAAGTGTTCTATTCCTTTTTTACTTATTTTTATTTTTGCAACCCATTGATATAGCACTGCAACCTCCAGTTTGAGAAGCACTGTTATAAAATATTGAAATGCTATTATCATCCAGGTAGAAGTGAATAAGTAGTGGTTCTTCTCAGATATCTTTTATCTGCAGGTGTTTTTCATTGCTCATATTTTATTAATGGTACATTCCTCGTTTTCATATACAATCAGCCAACTTCCTAATGTTTTGTAAAGCCTAAATCATTATTTCTGTACAAAATAATATTTGATATTTTCATTGAAATATCATTCAGAGAACAAAATAATCTCTTCAAATTGATACATATAAGTTTGAAATCTCGTTTGTGTGATCTAATAACTAATGTATTGCTATTCTCTAAAAATCTCTTCCTCTGTCATAAGAACTAAAGAACACCAAGAATTCATTTATGTTTACATTATTGTTATATATCTTCTAGAGTGATAGTATTGCTTAGGTATAAATATTTGACATTTGGTGTGTGCATGTAATTTTAACCAAGAATTAATATGTGTTTACATTATTGTTATATCTCTTCTAGGGTGATAGTATTGCTTAGGTATAAATATTTAACATTTGGTGTGTGCTTGTAATTTTAACCAAGAATTCATTTAGTTTCCATTATTGTTATTATCTTCTAGGGTGATAGTATTGCTTAGGTATAAATATTTGGTATTTGGTGTGTGCATGTAATTTTAAGACATTGTGAAGATGGAAAAAAAGACTGTAGAAGATAATTGCAACAACTTTTTATCTTATATGTGCAGAAGTCTTGAAGACCATAAAGACGAAGATTATATACATTAATTGTTCAGATTTTTAAATTTGCTGTGAATACAAGAATAAGTTCATTGTGAATGGAAGAATAATTTGAATTTGAGCACGTAGTTGTGGAATATGAAATTGGCAATTAGAGTTATGACTAGAGATAATGGAGATATTTTGTTTTGTAAATGTAATATTGTGCAGATGAATTTTTACAAAGATGCTGTAATCACTACACACTTTATTTTACAGGTGTCTGACTTCATTCAGTGTTTACCAACAAGTTCAGAGAATAGATGCAAAATCACAGTTGGACATCAATTTGCAGAAAGAATACAATGAAAGGAACTTAGATATTGTTAATAGCGAAGCAGAAATTGCTGATGTCAATGTAAAACATTTGGTTGAGGATAGTTATTTAATAGATTCTGTCTCCGAACATGAAACTGATAATGAACGTCCAATATATGAATGTGAACACTGTGGAAAGAAAATTTTATGGAGAGAGAAGATGAAATCACATTTAAGAATTCATACAGATGAACGACCATACACTTGCCATGTGTGTGGTAGGCAGTTCCGTGATGCAATGGGTTTAAAGCGCCATATTCGTGAAGTTCATGATGGTGTGAAAGATTGTGGCTGTGACATATGTGGAAGAAAATTTGCCAACAAACGCACTAGAGATGATCATAGACGAATTCATACAGGAGAACGTCCGTTTGTGTGCGATATTTGTGGTAAAACATTCAAGACACGGACTTCATTATATATTCACAAGAAACATCATTCAGACTTATATCCATTTACATGTTCCTATTGCAGTAAAAAATTTCGGATGCGATCAGCACTACATTGTCACATTACTACGCACACTGAGGAGAAACCTCATTCATGTGATATTTGTGGTAAAAGTTTTGGAGTGAAACATAAACTAACTTGCCATCGCCGAATTCATTCTCAAGAAAAGCCATTCATTTGTGAGTTTTGTGGCCTTAGCTTTGGGCAGAAACGTTACCTGAAAAACCACGAAAAAATACACAAAGATCCACCACATTTGTAGCTATTTTCATATCACCATTAATAATTATTAAACATTCGTCTTCTTTAATACATTAAACATATTTTGACTTTAACAATGCATATTAGTCTGTAACTGAATTTAAATTTGTTATAATTGTATTAATTCTAAATGGCAAAAGCATGCAGCACAGGATATAGTATGTACAATTCTTCTGGAGTGCTCTGTTATTTACACGTAACAAGTAAACAATCATTGGAACACTTATTTAATATTAGAGGTATATGAAATTTTAAATGAAAACAATATTGGATATATTGAAAAAATATCGATCTGTGCTGACATTTACTACATTAGAATACAGGGTTATAAAATAAGATATCTATGATTCATTACTCAAAATAACTTATAAAATAATGGAGTAAAACTAGTGATTATTCCTAATGTGTTGGGTCTCTCCATGTTTAGTTTTTTAACTTGGTTCCAGTAATGTAAGCTTAACTGCAAGAATTCATCCCTGGTCTGGTCTCAAAAAGCCGTTTACTATCATTTCAGTAATCATTAACACACCCACTGATCTGAAATGTGCCTTTGTCCGTGAAAGTTAACACAAGTATCTCTTATTGTCAGATTTATTTAACATGTGATTTGAAAATTGTACAAATTTTGGATGATTTTCAACTTCAATTGATTTTTTACAGACCCAGAAGCAAAATTTGGCCACCTGAAATTTGTTTCTGGATCTGTACATGAATAACAGTGTATTCAGCACATACTGTATAATTAATTGTGTTTGAAATTGAGAGCCAAACTACAAGCAATTTACTTTCTAGTGTGTCAGTAGTCTTTTTGAATTCTTAAACTTGTCAGCTGTACCTGTTTTCCTAAGTTATTTAAATTGAGTAGTTGTTTTGTCTGTATTTGTGTCTATTCCATAAGTATGTAGCACTATATCAAAAGAAATACTTATTTTGCACCATTATTCGACAAGCTGTTTGAGTACGAAATCTCAGACATCTTTGATGACTCTGTTATCATCAAGATACTTTATTACCTCATGTTTTCGCTTTCAATAAAAGGAATATAGGAATCTTTTTGCATTTTTTGTTTTTTTCTTTTGTGTGCGTATGTATGGGAAGGAAAGAGGGTATGTGTGGAGAGGGATTAACAACAGATTCTAGCCGAAATATTGTTGATGAACATTATATGCCAATTGTTCAAGTGAAGAGATTTTCAAATGACCAAACAGTTATGGAAGAAATTTCTTAGTGAAGAAATTCAGTAGTATCATTGACTAACAGAAATGTTCTTCTTTCTGACAGAAGGTTGCTTTGCCCTCATTGTTAAATATTCCATAAACAGACTTTAAAAGGGTACTGAAAATTTGTTTCTTCTTTGTGAGCTGATAGAATAGAGTTGAGTTGATATTCTAGGTTCTTATCGACATATATAGTTACTGTTGAATATGTGAAGTGAAAACATTATTTGGGAATATATTTTTATGTATTGGTGGGTACTTAACTGTTATTCACCCATATGAAGCCAGTTATATAGACCAGTTTACCAACAGAGTCATTGCCCAGGCCAGGGTGTGCTATTGGAGGCTGATCTACACAGACTATGATATGAGATAATGGAGATTTTTGGGATGCCACAGAGGAACCAGAGCTTCTGGAGAAAACTCTTGTGTTACCTGGACCAATGGCTTGCCCAACACAAGTCGTAAATCAGAGGTACACAAAAGGTCGAACCCGGATCCACAGGATTATGAGCTCAATACTTTAGTCACTATATCACCATTGCATCTCGCACTAAAGAATAATATAAACTTCATACTTTTGACATTTAAAAAAAGCACACATACTATGTATTTGAACTTGTATCAAGTTAAGAAACATAAATGTGTGGTATGTGGATGATAGTATCCACTTTTTACTCTGCTGCCATGGTGGTCTTGTGACTAAAGTGCTGTACTTATAATCCTCTGGATTGGGTTCGATCCTTGGCATACCCGATTTATAACTTGTTTTTGGACAAGGCTGTAGTCTAGATAACACAGAGGTTTTCTCCAGGAGCTCTGGTTCCCCTGTGGCATTGCAACAAATCTCGATCATCTCATCTCAACTCATCACAGATGTAATGTAGACCAGCTTCCTATGTCGCACCCTGTACAACGACTCTGCTGGTAAATGGATCTACTCAACTGGCTTTGTATGGATGAAAGATGGAACAGTAAAGTAACTGTCATAAGTTAAAAAAAAGTGTATGCATGTGCGTGTGCGTTTGGGCATGCGACTTAGACATATGACATATTTATTTGGTATTCCTCAAGTAATATAACAAATTTAATGTCTATAACTCTATCTCTCTCCTGTTACCTAGTTCCTTAATACTATTGTTAACAGTAACGACACATATTATAATTACGTTCATTCTTATGTAAGGTACCGGTACTGAATAAATTTAAATCAGGTTCATATTCTTACTGACTTGAAATCTTTATAATTTTCATAATTTTAGAATGTTAGCAGTTTGCTGTTAGCCTAATTGTTACACACGTAATTTAAATTTGAAGTACTGCATTTATAAATGTTGTTTGAACTCTTGATATGACAGTGAACTAAACTTTTAGGTTATTGTTTTGAATTATTTTATTTTATTTATTTTTTCGGAGGAGAGACCTGTGGCTTATAGTGCTTACCACTCCTGTTCTGTTCTGTAAATTATTTCGTCTGTGAATGTCCGCCCTCTTGTACGAATACAGCATGCTGCACCTCGGAAAAAAAAAATCCAACCAGGATTTGAACCCAGGCCTGCTTGTTTCATGTTCAGACATGCTGTTACTCCACAGCGGTGGATCAAAAAGATTAAGATTTAATATGAATAGATTGAACTATTCATGTCAAGGGAAAATGAATTGAACTATTCATGTCAAGGGAAAATGGGTACACAAAAGAATCAACATAACAGCTTTGAACACAGTTCAAAAACATGTGTCCTTGTTTTGTGTTTCAAAAGATATGTAAAGAGGTCTTCATTACAATGTCATATTTTTATAATTATGCAGCATACAGATCAAGAATACGTTACTTCTGCTGTTAGAAATTATCTGAAAAAGAAAACGTGGACATACTGAGACATAAAGATATGAAAAACCGTGTTTATTTTCGAGGAAGCGGACATGCCAAGATTGTAAGATAATTATTGTGTTTACATACTGTGTATATCTGACAATGCAGAGGAAAAGAGAAGTAACACAATGTGAATGTATTTTAAATAGTAATTTCTTTGACTACAAATTGGAAAGATTACAGATCTCTAGTGTCAAAATATTTATCATTCTTATCATAACGAGAAATGTTGCAGCAAATAAGCTGCATTTAAAATACTGTATTAAAATTGTATGAATTGATGTTACTTTTGTTAGAGGATCTAATTATTTCATTAAAATTGCTGCTGCTGCTACTACAACAACCAAACCTGGTGTAAGAGAAAAAAAAAAGAGAAGTATTTTTCTGAATATTAGTACAGGTACAGCAAATTTGTTGAATTAGAATCTGGTTTGTTTTGGTTTGGTTGGATGTAGTGAAAGAATAAATCCCGTCCCCTCAGTTTTGATACATATACATTTAACAGTTTTTCTTCCCGAGTATAATAGTGTGTGATGAACTAGGAAGCAGTAATCACTCTGCACACTTTGTCTTGCAGGTGGCAACAGATCAGTGCTTACCAACAAGCTCGATATACAACAGGGAACTACGTGACAATGTCACAATGGTATCATTGTGCAGGTGATGACACCAAGTTTTACAATAGAGAATCAAATGATGTCTCAAAGTATTATAGTAAAGATCCAATCGAAGTCACCAGTTGTTATGAAAGGGATCCACTTGAAGTTCCAGACTTTTACAAAAAAGATCCTCTTGATATCACATGTCCAGCTGGCCACAGTGTTAAATGTTTTAAGCAGGAAGAAGAGGCAAAACATGACTCTACAAAACAAGATAGACTTGATGATGGTCGTCCTATTTTTCAGTGCGATCACTGTGGAAAGAAACTAGCATCTCGAGAAAATATGAGAGTCCATCTAAGAATTCATACTGGTGAACGTCCATTCACCTGTCACATATGTGGCAAACAATTTCAAGCTCCATCTGGGATAAAACGCCATCTAAAGGAAGTGCATGAAGGTGTAAAGGAACATGTGTGTGATATATGTGGACGTGCCTTTGCAAACAAACGAACATTGGAGGATCATCGTCGCATTCATACAGGAGAAAGGCCATTTGTCTGTGATTTGTGTGGAAAGACTTTCAAAACAAAAGCGTCACTTTATGTTCACAACAAGAGCCACACAGATGTGTTTCCTTTTGAGTGTCCTCATTGTGAAAAATGTTTCAGGGCTCAAACATCTCTCACACTTCATATACTTAAACATACAGGGGAGAAACCGCATGCCTGTGATATTTGTGGAAAGCGGTTTAGAATAAAGTATGAGCTTGGAAAACACAGACTGATTCATTCAGATGGAAAGCCATTCGTGTGTATGAAATGTGGGCATGCCTTCAGGCTCAAAAAGTACTTGAAGAATCATAATAAATTTCATCATCAAGACGAATAAAATAATTATTTGATTGGAAAATGATGACAATGACTGTATATGAGATTTAATTGAAGATATTTTAAGCTCACATTAATTGACTTTATCCTTCTACATTTAATGATTTAAATATGGTGCTGATTTTTTGTACTGCCTAATATTGACTCAGTTGGTGACATAAACGAAATTATAAGTGATAAGAAGGATATCTAACATTGCATAAAATTGTTAGTGATTATACTTTCTGAATGTATGAAAGTGTAAAGATGTTCCTTAACCACCTTTTATATTTAACAAAATTCTGAGCTTCATCTCTACAAGAGTTACGACTAACTTCTGCTAGACATGAGTTTTAACTCCCACTAAACATGGTTCATCCTCTTTATTGGTAAATTAGAACACTAAACAACTGTTCTCATTAAATAATAACTGGAATCTTTTTCGAACTTGTGTCTTTATGGAACTTTGTCTGAACTGTTACTTGAATTTACCAGAGTCCCTTGAAACAATTCTTATGATTGTAGGACAACAGCTTCTAATTACCATTTGTAGTTTATGTCGTTATTAATATGTAGGTAATTGCTTCTATGTCGGAGTGCAGGGTGTGTAGTAAGAGAAAGTATAGTTTTTGTTGTATATACTACTATGGGACATCAGCAAGTCAGAGGAATTAAAGATATGACTCAGTGGACATGTATGGGTGAAGCAAAGAAATTTCCAAAGTAAATAACAATAAAAAGCAAAGATAAAGGTTTTGCCTTTGGGAGCCGGGAGACTTGTAGGGGGCATTCTTTCATGACGTCGGCATTAGAATGAAGTAGCATGGTCAGTAACTATGCTTTGACTGCCTTTTACACTTGGAAAAGACCCAGTACTCAGTTTGATTCCGGGGCCATTCTGAAAGTTTGACAACAAGAAAAGTCCTGCCACTACCTGGGATTGAACCGGAAGTTTTCCAGTCTGTTGTCTGTTATTTTAACAATTGAGCTACTTGGCCAGTCACATGGGAATACAATCCATCATTAATGAAACTTCCTCAAGGAATGTAATTGTTGCATTTGCCACAATTAGATGTGGGCACGTAATTGGCTGTGTGTTTGCTAAGTTACTTTATTAAATAGATAATAGTGAATATCGAAAAGGTTTAATTTTGTCAGATGAATGTTTTTTGTACACAACATGTAAGATGGATATACATAATTGCAGATCTTAACAGCTTATTCCTTGGATAGCGTACAACAAAAAATTCTAATACCATATTATTTCCAAATGAATATTTTTCTGAAAAAAAAAAAAAATCCCCTAAATGTTAAACAGATAATCACATATTGTTATTTCCTGCTATTAGGAAGTGTGACTGGCAACCCTGTTGCAGTGACCAAGGGGCAGAATGCTGTTATTGAGATCTGAGTTCGTGTGTGTATTCATAAGTGAGTCTGCAATGCGATGTTGCCAAAAAACGGAGACTTTCAGCCTAATTTTCTAAGTAACCATGCATTTAATTACAGAACACATAATAGGGTTTTAATTTAATTTAATGTATTCAACTGCTCCATTTAATCTGTCTAGTTACATCACTTCCACCCTGTATACTTGATCAGTGTCTAAACTTATAATTCAAATTGCAAGGGTGTTTTCCACCGAAATTTGGCTTTCTTTACAAATAACAATAGAATGTGACCATAAACACGCCAATTATTTTATGTAGCCACCATCGTTTGTACACATAAACATATGTTAGTGTTAAATAATGGCAATAATACCAGGAAAATTATCCTTGTAATGAATCAAAATTGTAATGCTGAACATTGCTCAGTAAAGAATAACAGTTATATCAAACAAGTTTATTTACAAATAGTATCGGTATGTGGAAAGTTGTGCAAAACCATTTTGATAAAAGGCGAGGTTTCATAATTGAAGGGATGAGAATGATAATAGTCCTAAGCCACAGACAAAATTTTACAGGAGAGTGTATTGAAGATTTAGAGGCCATAATTTCTTCGGCGTATACTTACGTCATTTGTTGAATATTTTTATAATATTTTATAATAGTAGCTTCCCCATATGTGTAGGAAATGAACTTGTACACAAAACCATTTTTGTTGAAAGTGTGGCTTTGGACTATTTCATTCTCACTTCTTCAAATTTGAGGTTATCTCCTTTAACCCATTTAGCAAACTGTAGTTTCCACACAATCAGTTCCTGTGCAAATACTTGATTCGTGAATTATGTAAAAACCACCATTTGCAAAGAATAGCATTACCACTACCGTTCAGCTACTAAAGCATTTTGGCAGCAGTAGTCCATTGTGTACCCATATAAATTATAAATTGTACCAGGAGACCGCAGTGAGTGATCTACTCCATGATGCTGATGGGTTGGCCTGAATCTCTATGAGGATCTAAATAAATTTCCTAAGGTATCAGTGTCTGATATGGCTTAAATCTGGACAAACCAGCAGAATCATGAGGTGATGACTTCCCTACACGTTGGGTCCTCTGTGAATCACAAAATATGTAAATGCAGCACCACTATTAACTGGCACTATTGCTGACACAAAATGTGTCTGGTATCATGTTGGAGATGCTCACAAGTATATAGCCTGACAACAAATGTTTTAAAGTGCACAGAAACCAAGTGCTCCTACTGGTCATACTGGTGTGGGGATTAAGTCATTTGGCTTGAATCTCGTGAAGAGTATAGGTCTGCTCCTGTGAAGTATGGTTTGCTCTAGATAGTGTAATGTAGCATTGTTCTATTCCTACTTTGTTAGTGTATTATAGACTTGAGTTTAAGTGTAAAATGGCCTAGCTCTGTCATGCCTCGCGTTATCAATTAATGGGTGTGAAATTATGACATATGTGTGCCACAAAAAAGGAAGCAGTATGTTTAGTGTGTTGCCACACTATAGTATAGTGTAAGATATCCGTTGAAAAACAAAATCTTCTGTCAAATTTAAAAAAAAAAAAAAATTGTTATTTAATGTATCAGCAGCATGGTGATAGAATTGATGGTAGCAAAAATGTCTTTTCGCAACATAAGGTCGAATTCTCCATGTGATTACCTGGCATTCGCCTTACAGTTGAGAAAATGTTTGGGGAAAGAGAGGGGTCTAACCAAGTAAGTAATCAGTCAAAGTAGGATTCGATCTCACACCTGATCTCTTAATTCTACTTCCCAAGATTCAAGTGCATTGCTTTGATCTCACAGCAGCAGAAGTTACTTATTTAATAAATTATTTTTTCTGCATTTTCGTTACAAGTAAAATTGAATTGTATTACAAGTAATTTTGTATTGCAGCCTGTGGAGGGTGTTTAAACAAAGTTTGTGGCAATGTTTAATTAAATGTTGATTGTCAGACATTGAGTTTGGACAATTTCTTGGACACAAACACGTGTCTGCAACAATTTTGTCATACTTAGACTTTTTTTTGGCTATGTGATATGTAACTGTTTCTGCAGTTGATCCAAAAAATTGATTCTTGGTTACAAATGTGTAAAGTCATTTCAATTAATATTGCATTGCGTCTTTTTGACTTCCAGAAGGAAAATTAACTTTTAAGTGTTCTGTTTGAGGGAATGATTGCAAAGCATTTTGCCATAGAGAATATTTGTTAACAGTAGTGTATAACGTAGTTCAAAGCTAACACAAAGATTACTTCAATCACAATAGGATACACATTAAGGTGCATGTGACCATGTGTTTGAATCCTACCTAAGGCAAAGCCTTTGTTTCTTACTGTGATTACATAGCTCCAATAATTTTTGAAAACCACTTGGTGTTGATGTAAGCTAATAAGTATGACTGGAGATCAGGGGCGTGGCATCTACGTTGCTGGTGTTGCTGCTGGCAACAAAAAAAAAAAAATAGAAATTAAGTTAAATATATTCCTTATTATATAATTTCTTAATTTATATTTTCTATCAACAATTTAAGCCCACCAGTTCCCCATAACACAAATATGTAAAAAAAAGATATGGTTGCCATCTAGCGCCGAAGAATTAAACTGATACATACACAACACTTCAGTATTTCCGATTTATGCCACATGTTGCCTGCAGTGCTTCGACAAATCGTCAAGGCTGGGTGTCAGTGACCTTCAGTGCCATGGTGTGACTGTAACACGATCATTTGCCGGTTAGACATAAAGGCAAACATGTTATTCTGCCTTCCCCTTCACTCTCCAAGTATGGCTTCTAAATGTACTGGTAAAGTATTATTTCTCTTGTGATTGTGTCTGTGTTATAGAGAGCTTTTTAAACCATTACATTTAGTGAGAAAAGGTAATATTGTTTTGAACGGCAGACCAACGCCTGAATTAAAATACTTGAAGACTAAATCACATGGAGGTTTCGAAAGACATTTTAATGCAATCACCGTGGCTGTGCAGTAGTGCAAATTTATCACGACTCTTTTGCTGGCTGTGTTTACTTTTTTCAAGTGAAAAACCGCCTGGACCAAAGATGGTATCAAGAATATGGATAGTTCCATATGCTACTCGCGTCATGAAAATTATAAAAATCACATTGCATCTGTTGTTTCTCTAGCATGTTTTGACAAAATGAGAATAGACTTGTCATTAAGCGAGACATTTAAAAATCAACAGAAAAATACAATAAAGTTGTGAAAAGAAACAGATATGTAATGTCTCATTTAATAAGTGCAGTGTGTTACTTGGCCCAGCAAGAACTTCTGTTTAGGGGTAGGGATGAGTCTGATAGCTCTGTCAACAAGGGCATGTATGTGGAACTTTTACACCTTCTTGCTCAAACTGTTGCTGTGTTTTCTGGGACATCAAATGACGTTCAGAATGACTTAATTGAATGTGTTTTTTTGCATTTTGATTAAGGAAATTAGTAAAACAAGTTATATTGCTGTGGTCATGGATGAATCAGCAGACATGTCCAATAAATCACAGCTATCGACGAATTGAATTGAAGTACAAGTAGACACAACACAAGTTCTGATGGATCTTCAAATACAATATTTTCAGGAAATTTTTTTCAAATTTATTATTACTATTCCTATAATTCTATTATTCTTCGTATAATTCTATACATTGCATATTGCTTTTGAAAGGAATATATATATATATATATATATATATATATATATATATATATGTCCTTAAAACATTAGTAGAATGCTCGAAAGAAATTCATCCTTTCCTCAACTGTGGTATTATTTTCGAACCGGTAACACCCAAGAAATTCCCATGCCACGCCACTGCTGGAGATCCAATATGGCTATGAAATAAAGTCATTTATATTTGTACTGTATAAAGATATAAAAATGTTTCATATTCTGTGAAATAAAAGTGACTCATTACTAAGGTGGGCTTATTTTGAATTCACGAAATTGGGACTCCCATAATATAAAGAAAATTAAGGATGACAGAAGATAGTACTTAGTTTATAGTGATGTCACAGTTTTAAAACTACATAATCCTACCTCAGTATATCGTAACCTAAAACTTGCACACTTTGACATTCGAGTAGTGGCTATTTTGAAATTTGAATAAATTAAGTTTTCAAAATAGCCTTTATAGTGCATTTGTAACAGGCATTAATTAAGCCAATTAATATTAGAGGAGAAAAATTTGCTCCAGCGCCGGGGATCGAACCAAAGTCCTGGGTTCTACGTACCAAGCACTCTCGTCATTGAGCTACACCGAAGTTCAATCCCCGAATTTTTCTCCTCTAATATTAATTGTTACCATCTGTAGGACCAAAAAAATAATAATCTTTACGTAGATTAATTAAGTCAGCCTGGAAGTACCTAGTTTGCCTACTGAATTAGCTTTTCAGTAAAATATAGAAAATGTGAACACAAAATTAACTCGAATCATTAGATAACATTACATTCCAGCCAACCTCTCTGAACAAACTTCCTTTATAGCTGGTACTTTTGGGATGAATGAAAGGGTGATGTGGTTAAGAAAAATACAACAAAACTCTGTTTTGTAATAAAATTATCTTTAGTCAAGATGACTCATTTCATTGAGTCTGAATAGGTAATGAGATATTTCTTGTCAACTATATTTTTACTGGGAATCACAGTGCTTCAAGGTAAATTACTGCAAAGTCACTCAAATCGTCCGTGGTCCGTTATTGCCTGTGACACATAGTTATCACTCCATGCATTAACTAAATTTGCATTTGCGTGAATTTTGAGCATCATAAACCATGAAAAATGTACAGCGAAGTACTTTATAGAATAATTATTTACTTTATGTTCTCAAATGTTTGCATCAATTATTTATCTAAACTATTAAGCTTGAATTATATAAAAATTTGTCCATTACTTGAAACACCTGATCACGTGGAACTTCTCCAAGAATTTTCTTAAATTTCGTATGCTTTTCCTTGCAAGGCTTTTTTTATTTTTCTTATTTCTGTCATCTCCCTTCATGGAGATCATCCAGCAAAAAAGCAGTCAGATCATCCAGGAAAAAAGTAGTCAATAGTCCATCCCCTACCACTAGCACAAGATCCTTTACTAAGTATTCTAATTCTCCAAGTAATGTTAGGTATCTGCTCTCAGAATAAGGTAAGCATTAGCATATAGACACCCTTCAAGAAAATAATGGGTTCAGAAAACTATGTTACATAACAGTTGTCTTTACAATAAATTGTTTAAATAATCATCTGTATTTCAATTAATCCACTTATATTTGCCTTAAACAATTAACTTTCTTTTTTCTCTAATGTATCACATCACATTATATTGTACATATTTATTGTATTCAGGACCCTTGCGGTCACTCAAATTCTTTGAGCTGATGTCTATAATTTAGAATTTATATATATGATGTACATTGATGGTTTTATCCAAGCTTCTGAATGAGTTCAGATTTTGAGTATGTTGCCAGTATTTTTTTGCAAGGTTTATGACATTGAATGATCTGACTCATTCCTCCATTCTCGTAGAAAAAAAATGCATAAAATTGAAAACTTTTTTGCCAATGAAATATTTGAAAAGATTCTTGATTTCTTTATTGAAGTGCGGTTGCAATATGTATGTCATGAAAGAAATTGTATATCTGAAACACAGAATTCAAGGTGTAGACTAGAAAATGCTCTACCAATAATTTCATGTATATTATTAATATAAAGAAATGAGTTTCCTAATATTTGTTATTTATTACAGTATTATTGTTTATGCTAGGATTAGTTTAGAAACATTGCACTTGTTTTCTTGACAAGGATCTTCTATTCTTTTGTATTAATTGACTGACGGGTAATAAAGAACTATTATTTTTATGTTCTTTTCGAAATATTCATTGATATTAACAATAAACTCACATAGTTTACCAGCTTCTCGTTATCATTTTATTTGCTAAAACTTTCTACTGTAACACGCAGTGGCAGTTGGTTTGGTATTTGCATTGCTTTTACACAGCTAAAGATATCAAAGAGTGGAAATGTTACAGATTGTTATTACTCATTTTTCAAATAGATATCTATCTGAATAATAAACAATACTAAAATACTTAAAAAATATTTGTTTTCGTTTTAAAATACTCACAGCACTGATGTTACTGATAGAATAAGACATTTTTGTTTAGCATTTGTGCGGTGTCTAGTTAAATGACTTATGTTCTGTGTTTATGACTTGATGTTCAAAATAACAGTGAAAAATTGTTTGCAAAATTTGATAAATTAGGATTAATCATAAGGAAATAATGATTTAAAATAGTTCATATGCATACATGAAGTAACATAGAAGAATGAATAATGAAAGATCTTTCGAAGTGTATATTTCATGAACATACTTTTAGCGACTCTTTACAAAATATGTGCTGTTTAAAATAAAGTAACATAAAATATCGAAAGATACTTAGGAATTGATGTGGTGGAAATTTTTTAATATCAGATTCAGAATTATACATTTTATAGTTTTATCAACGCTGTAATGATAAGTAATATGGTTTAAATTTTTTTAATTATATTGCAGTCATCTGGTTAAAATTATTATAGACAATTTATCTACGTGTACTTGTGTAACAACAAAGTTATAATTTATATATTGCAGTAATAGAGTTCTATGTCTAATGTTGTTTACTTAAACCACAATTGTTTTAATCTAAATTTCATTTCCGATATTTTGCAAACATCCTTCACTTTATTTTTCTAATAATGTTCTGCTTACAAATAGAAAAATTGACTAGACTATTCTGTACAGTTACTGAACTTGATGGTAAATTGTTCTAAATTTTTTGTTCTAAACTGTGAGGGACCCTTGGTAGAGGGGCAGAGAAGGCCTGACGGCCTTATCTCTACCAGGTTAAATAAATACTAAATAAATAAATAAACTAACAGGCCCGTATTCTTTACTGTAAATACGTGTTTAACCTAACTGCACTCTTGAAAAATAGGTGTTCCATACAAATAATGTTCGAATAGATCATAGTACAGTGTATTATACAGTGTGTGCAATCCATTTCTTCTGAATTACATATCTTTCAATACTCGGTAAAAGAAGTGAATTGGCTTTTTTTTTTTTTTTTTTTTTTTAATTTAATGCCCTCTCTCATACTATTCTTTCTCGTTCTCAATTTCTTTCTCTTATCCCATCTTTCTTTGTTTCTTTGTTCTCTTGTTTTACTCTTATTTTATCTCATTTCCCTTTTCTTTCCTTTTTCATTTCTTTCTTTCGTGGATTTATCACAGGAATTTAGCAACTCTAACTCACAGTTAATGAAGGCAATAATACTTAGGGAAGTAAAGACTGCTTCTACCATCTACATGTTGTCAGAATCTCTCTTGTAAGTTAAAATATTTCGCTTAGTAAATAATGATTGAGATGCAAGTGAATTTTTTTTATAAAATCCATCTGCTGCCTACAATTGGATTCCAAACAATAATCTAGCAGTTTGTGTGACTGCAGTAACCAACTGCACTTTCTCTTGCAGGTTTGGACAATCCACATTGCCATCATTGAACCCTTTGGAACACGTGTTTTGTACAATAGGTATAGTAAAGGAAAATGTTATTTCAACAAAAAAATACAGCAAAACAATACAATGTGAGAAATCGTCTTTCAGGAATAGCACATCATGCAGTGTAATAAGAAAATCAAAAGAGTGCGTAGAAGATGGTACAGAAGAAAAGGAGAAAGAAGATATAAAAGGAAGAACAGGGGAGGGTCGTCACACATTCGAATGTGAACATTGTGGGAAAATTCTAATGACCAGAGATAACATAAAGTGTCACTTACGGATTCATACTGGAGAATGTCCATTCACTTGTCACGTGTGCGGAAAACGCTTTCGAACCCCATCAGCATTGAATCGCCATCTTAAAGATGTTCATGAACGTGTAAAAAATTACAAGTGTGATATATGTGCAAGAAAATTTGCTAATAGACGTACATTAGATGATCATCGACGTATTCACACTGGTGAGCGTCCGTATGTCTGTGATGCATGTGGAAAATCATTTAAAACAAAAGCAGCTTTGTATAGCCATAAGTTGATTCACACAGGAGTGTTTGCTTATAGATGCTCATTCTGTCATATTGGATTTTATTGTCAATCGAAATTAGCTCTTCACATGTTAATACATACAGGAGAAAAACCCCATATTTGTGATATCTGTGGTAAAGGCTTTCGTATGCGTCACATTCTTGCTAGGCACAAATTGGTACATTCTGATGTGATGCCATTTTTTTGTGCTGAATGTGGTCATAGATTTCGACAGGAGCGATACTTGAGGAAACACATGCAAGTCACACATGGGAATGTGTCACAAGAAAAAGTAGAAAGACAGTAGAATGGATTATTTGTATGTTTATTTTTAAATATATGCATGCATGTGAAAAGGAACTACTTGGCAGCTTCTAGTTTCAAATATAGATAGTGATTTGAGTGTGATCCAGTTAACGTAGGGCTTTAATATTTATACAGTTTATTGCTTAAGATGTGGTCATACCAAAGGTATGAAAAATTCACGAGTTTGAATCCTTCGTGTGTGTATATATATATATATATATATATATATATATATATATATATATATATATATATATATAAAAAACTAGAAACATTCAAGTGGTTCCTTTTCATATGCATGAACATAAATATGCTTATTTTAACCAGCTTTGTGGAATGTTTGTTATTAGTATATCAGTAAAGTTTCCTATAATTTTTTAAATTAATAGAAATAAATGAGAAATCACGAAGTGTTTTTATGTGTGTGAGTTAAAAAATTACATTTGAACTCCTTGTGGTTCCAAGTCCTGGTTCCTGCCAAAGTACTCACTGCGGACTTTGTCTTGCAGGTCTCACCAGTCTTCTTTATCTTCATTCAGAACTTTTCAAGAAGCTAATAATGCATTGAGAAAAATACGTTGTGGCTTACTATCATGCTCGTCTGCAAATGAATTCAGAATTAAATGGCACCAACAAACCACAGAAATGAACACTTGTTCTAAAGAAATCCATCATGAAGGGAGATTGAAGAATAACATTTATAGTGTCTCGAGTAGTAGTGAACATCTAACTAGCAGTTTAAATAAAGCAGAAAGTCAATCCTGCAGTGCAGTGAAGCAGAAGAGACTTGATTTAAAGTCTAGAGTAGATATTTTTGATGGAACAAGTAAAGAATCTTTAAAAGAAGCAGAAATTATTAGTAGTGGAAAAAGAGCAATTGAGGAGATCAAAATTAAAAGAGAATATACTGGTTTCCAGTGTGGACAGTGTGGAAAGAAAATAGCCACAAAAGATAAATTCAAACTTCATCTACGAATCCATACTGGCGAAAGACCATACACATGCCATGTCTGTGGAAAGCAATTTCGTGTGCCAGCAGGTTTAAATCGACACATCAGAGATGTTCATGTAGGTATAAAGGAATTTGCCTGTGATATCTGCAGTAAAACCTTTGCATCGAAAGCAACGAGAGATGACCATCACAGAGTTCACACAGGCGAACGTCCCTATATTTGTGATTCCTGTGGCAAGACCTTCAAGACTAAAGCTTGTTTATATACTCACAATAAAAGTCATTCAGATTTGTATCCTTTTCCTTGTTCATACTGTAACAGAGGTTTCCGATCACGACCGACACTTCTTGCTCATATTCTTACTCACACAGGAGAGCGCCCTTTCAACTGTGATGTTTGTGGGAAAGGTTTTCGTGTTAAATACGAGCTTTCAAAGCATAAACTAGTTCATTCTGATGAGAAACCGTTTGTCTGTGCAGAATGTGGACTTAGTTTTAGACAGAAACGTTATTTGAAGAACCATGAGAGAATTCATCACTGACTAGAATACATAGGCCCCTAAATAAGACAAAAAAAATTTACTAGGAGTGTGCATATCCATCAGACAGCTTGTAAGTTATGTATAATTATTAGGGAATGGATTTATATGTGCTAAAAAAATTGGAAACTATGTATAAAAATTGTAGAACTATTTTTTTTCAATATTACAAAATTTTAGGTATGTATTATAAAAAATCACTCACAAATCATGTTGAAACAGTTTTGGGTTCAAATAGCTCGCTGTTGCAGCGAACATTGAAGACTTTGTCCAAGTTTTCCATCACAAACCGATGTCAGTTGTCTCAGAACAGTGCATGATACCGGGAGAAGGACCTTTCAATGTCACCAGAAGTTGTCTTGCATATTCCATCAAAGGAATGTCACTGACACACAAACTCTAAATTTCGCTGCATATTGATTCATTTTACACATTTTTAAAATACTGAAAGTTAAAGAATTTTTTTTAAGGTGAAGAAAAATCGTCCGAAATCACAAATTAGACTGTTAGATTGGCCTGGGAATAGTCCTGATTGCAACCCTGTTGAGAACTGTTGGTATGATGCTTGAGTCAAAATTTCACAGGAGAAGCCTAATAGCAAGAAAAAATTGTGAGAAGTAACAAACCACGTGCAGTACTATGAACTTGGATCTGATTATATTAAAAATCTTCAACACACTGTGCCTAATAGGTAGGTGTAGAGCAGTTATTGAAGCTCATGGTGGATCTACAAACTATTGAAACATTATTAAGTTTAAAGATAGTTGCATGTAGAATATCTAATTGGTGTGTTTCTTTCTTATGAAATGACATATTTCTTAATTGTCTAGTTTTTTTCGTATCATGTTATCTACGAAATTGTCAGAAAAATGCTACATTTTTACTATTATGTATAGAAGTACATAAAATATGGTTATATCACTGCTCTTACTCTCCAGTCTGTTGCCATTGAAGGAGTAATGAATGCATAATATGACATCAAGAATGTTTATTTTACTATCACATAGCAAGCAGTTCTTAAAGATGTGGAAGGTTGATCCTTATGTTCTTAAGTAAATTGTGGAGAATTTCAATTGTTGAAGTGTCAGTCTTATTTCATCTATCACTGATTTAAAAATTTCAAAATTGCCTGCATAATACACTACTGTTTCTAACCATGTCCCCCAACAAGTAACTATGGGTCTAGGTGCAAATGCAAGATCTGGATTTTTGGCTTTGAACAAATCAATTTTTGTTGGGGCTTTCACGATCACTTTTTTGCCATTTTAAATTAATTTGTCCATTTCATATATTCTATATAAACCATGTACTGTACAAGTTACGTGTATCTTGATTGGGAAGCTTCAGGCCTTCTGCTGTCTTCTTCATATACAGAGCAGCATTCGTAAATAAGAGTAAAACATTATCAAATTTGACCCAATTCGGCAATAACAATCGGAGAGATTCATTGAATTAGCGAGCCATTGTTACATAATTCGATGCTGATATTTCTCTACATGCTAATAGAAAATACCGTTTGGAAACTATTTCAATATTTTCACAGCACACTACCACAACATTTCCCACTTTCCTGCTGCTAGAGTCCGGTGATTCGCCCATGCTTTTTTTATTTTCACATTCTGCACTGATCTTTGCTAGTATTTCTTCATGACACTCAGGGACATATATTTTTCTTAATGTTGATTCTTCTGATCTTTCAAAATTTGTGTGTTTTGTTAGAAACTTTTAAATTTTTGACTTTTCAATTTATATAAAGGAATATTAGATGAAAGGAAAGCTTTGCATAACACTAAGTAATATTCAGAACTTTTTGAAAATGAGGTATGCGAGGTGGAAGCTGCTTCACCTAAAAGAACTTATCTAGAAGTTGCACGTGAAGTGGCCATTCTATATTTATTACCTGCAGAATGCTTCAAGACTTGAGATAGCTGATCTGCTTTTACAGATTTCCCACATTTTTGACAATATAATTTTTCTGTCACTTGTAAAAATTCCACAAAATTCAGCAACATGTTGCTGCAAACGGGATGACTTTACTTTTGTCATTATATTACCAATTTCTTCACTTAGATACCGGTACTGCTATAATTGTCTGGTGGTTACAGTAGTCTTAGTCCACGAAATTTTTGGCTCATTTATTTAAATACAACCATAGCATTCTTTTCGTATTTCAGAATTTTAATACAATTGAGAGCTATAATAATAAAATATAAAACACAGCTCTCAGGGGTGAATAGTATTATTTTGACACATTGTGAAGTTCATTCTTGAAGTGTTCCACAATGAAAAGAAAAAAATTAAGGCAATAGTAATATTGTTCACTATAAATATTAGCTATCAAATGTTTTTTCTATAATCAGTGTTAACAATTTTCCGTCTTCAGAAGAATATAAACTTCTAACTGAAATCATCTTTATTCCAAGTTACAGTTATTGTTTCCCAGCAGGAATATGTTTATATTTGAAGAAATTTCTCGAAATGAGCTCCTTGTTCCTCAGTACTAACTTGGATATCTCCATCATTAATTTCATCACTTATTTAAAAATTCCAGACATTGTTGTTGAACGTGTCGGAACATTTCAATATTATCAATTGATACTGAGTAGAAATGGATTTAAGACTGTTTCACAAGCAAAAATCAAGTGGATTCAGATCCATAGAGCATGCAGGCCACAGAATGGGTCTCAAGAGCATTTTATTGATTTGGAATCATAAAAAATGAGGCAAAGCACATTGTATTTAAGTCACTTGATGAAATATTACTTCACCCAACAACTTAATTTTTAATTGTATCGGAATTGTCCTGTCAGTATCCCATAACGCAGTCAGAACAACATGGCCATTAAAATTGTTACTATTGCTCTCTGCCCATACATTGATACTGAAATATTATTGGTCTTTCACTTCAGCAGTAGCATGGAAATTGAGCAAATAATTAGTGGTGAATTCGAATTTCTATCAAGTCACAAGGAGTTAATTAAAAGTTGTTAAGAATAATAGTAACAGTATATCCTTACAAACATCCAATTAACCCATTTAGTGCTAGCCATATTTATATATTATGTGCTAGAAATGGCATGCACAATTTGCTAAAAATGCAGGTATTCCATTAGAAGATTGTATTGACCACAATTCTGATGATAAAGGTGTGAATTGATGAAGGATATATCTGTACAAACAAATTCGTACAATTATTTTATGTTTTTGATTTGACAGTTATTAATCAGTTATTTCGAACATGTTAAATCTGACTCTTGAAAAATAGGACATGCATTAAAGAACACTCACTTGGGAACAATATTACAAATTTTGATAGTGTCTCATAATATGATTTGGCAATTACATTAATGTTACGTAAACATTATGCACTCTCGTTACACTGGAACAAATCAATATAAAATCTGTAGTTGATTAACAGTACTAAATATCAACCTCTATTGGAAGAAGAGAATTCCCTTCATAAGTTGGTATGACTTGTGCTGACATCACGTGATTGAAACAGAAATTGTTAAGTAGTGCTGAGTTCTTGGCAATAAAGCCAGAATGAACATTACGGCACTTAGGAGCAAGAGGAGAGGAATCAGAAACCTGCAAACATGGCTCTGGTACTAATGACACCGTTTCTGTAGTTTGCATATTATTTGTTAGACTAATGATGTTCTGATTTACTTCTGCACAACTGTTCAATTGACCAGGCGGCAGATTATCAATTTTCAGGTCATCCTCTGGACCAAAATCTTCATCAATTACATCGTCATTGGCATTTAAAGGGGGTATTAACGAAATATCTAATCCTGATTCAAGTATTTCACCATTACATGCCTCGATTATGTCAAGTAGATCGTTCAAAGTTACTTTTATTCTGAAAAAAGAATTGATGTCACATTATCCTAATATCTTTCTGGAAGGAGACTAAAAAATACTGCCTTTTTTACGAAATATAGGCTATATTTAGTTATATTTGTTTATTTAACTTGTCTATGAAAAGTATACATTTTAAAGACTATGTTATACATTTTAAAAGATTTCATGAAAAATATTTGAAAATATGCTCACTCATCTATGTATAAGTGGAATTATCTATGTTCTTCTTTCACTGAATTTCACACACAACGTATACACTTACACTTTCATGTCTGCCAAACGGTTCTTACATTGTTGCAATGTATCAACCTTGTATAAAATGTCAAGGACAGCCAACAGTCAAAGTAATATATACCATTGGTATACTTTGAAATTTCTCTTCATGTCATTAATCCTTCTGAAAGGGGTTTAGGATAATCTGGGTTAACTCTCTTGCTCTCCAATATTTTTCACACACAGTGGGTTTAGAGGAAAGGGCTGGACATTGCTGAGGAAGATTCTAATCCATTTCTTCCTGAAGACTGTACAATGGACATAGTGATGAAGTAATTCCAGTTTTGTTCAAGTGTTTTAACAAACAGTCAAGCCCTGTGAGTAATTTTGTTGTGCATTGAGACACTCCAGTTTTTTATTACTTGAAATTTCGTGGAAATAGTCTGACTTATCTTTATATTTTGAGTTGATTAATATTTTAACTGTTGGTAATGTTAAAGTTGACATGTTCTGTAAGAGGTTACTTCCTTTCCTACCAAAGCTGTCAGCAGCTTCATTACCACATAATTCACAGTGTGTTGTAACCATTAAGAAGCAATCCTTTTCTTGAACTTCGTCAGATGTCTAATTTTTCAACAGTTTCTTACTTATTTTTATTTTTAGGTGACAGATTGGCTTTAATAGCTGCTCTAGATTCACTGTATATAACAGCTTGTAAGGATTAATTTATTTTTGTTTATAGGAGACACTTTTTGTTTATTAAAGCTAAAATTAATTAGTTTGATTTATATGTTGAACTTAACATTAAATTGCTGCTTCAACAAGTTACAATAAATATTAAATATCATGAGCATAAACATAAATGCTGTATACAGATCCAAAGTTTAATAAAATACAGTATGTATTGATATAAATTATTAATTAAAGAAAGAAAATTTCATCTAAATAAGAGAGCTCCGGGAAGGATGCAAGATATTTGTTACAGTACCACATTGAATGGCGATACTTATGCACTGACATAGATATTGACTGCTTCGAGGGTCTCCAGAAAGGATGCACTAAACTTCTGCCTATGGTGGAGATGAGAGCATTGGCTTCAGTACACCATGATCCAAATGTTTCAACCGCAAAAGGGATAAAAATATAATTATCTGTAAGATGTTTATATTTATGGTGTTTACAGAGAGCGGCACTTTCTGCTGCAGATCCTGGTGTCTTAGAGGTTAAAGACAGATGAGAAGGGGCCAGTGTATCCACACATGTGGAATCCCAAACTAAGGATTTACCTACACGCCACAGGACTACAATCAGACCATGGGATCTTATGCTGTCTGAATGGCTGATCCCGGAAGGTTCTAAGATGAAAGGAATCCCTGAGGATGTTAAAGTTCTTTTAATTATTTCATTAAACGATGAATGACTTTAGCGTTTAAACTCCATTTACATTTCTAATTTATATAGTTTAATAATACCAAAACACTACAGCCCTTACTCATGACACAACTTAAGGCATGGTGGTCATAAGAATCTACAGTATTGTCACAGATACATTTATGAATGTGACAGATATTGCAACCGAGGTGTAAAGTGATGGAAACTTTAAAGGATCTGGGATCCATAAGGGTACCGATGTTAGGATAAGGAATTGCATGAAGTCAAGACCCTGAGACATTTTATTGGAGAGCCAAAAAACAAGCACGATCGGTATCTGAAGAAAAGATGATTGAAGGGACTCCTTAACAAGAGTGATTAGTATTTCATCCCAATGGTTTTGAACCGCTGGAAAAGACGGAGGATCAGAGTTATTGGAAACCTCACTCCACCGAACCAAAGCATCCTGCACAAAAGGGATCTGGGCCGAATCACTGTAAGAGGGAAAAATAGATTTGATTAGGTCAAAAATCCCATGCGCAGAAGCTAAAAATGCCGGTGTACAAATATCACTCAATTTTCTAATCTCTAACCCACCAAATTTAATAGGTAGAGAAGCTTGAATCCAACTCCTATCACAAAGAGAAATATTAAGTAAAATTTCTAAGTAAGGACATATCATAATGTCAGCTTGACAGAGGAAAGATGGAATCAACTATATAGGGATAGTCCACAAAAAGTAGTTAAATTTAGGAATCAATAAACAGTTTTTAAGGAGAATGTAAGATATGTGGGGATTAAGGGGAACCCACCTGTCAAAAGTTTTCAAACAAAATAATTTCTGTTCTGCGATATCTTGAACTGCATCTAAGAAAATAGGGGTAACTAGAATGGTTAAACCAGATTTAGAAATTAGTTTCATAACAGGAGCCACAAGCTGGAAAGCAGATGCAACCTTCTCGAGGTTATGAGAGCGGAAATAAAGTTTGCATTTGTCTGGGTTGAGTTGTAAGCCAATTTGAGAACCAAGGGAAATTATTTTCTGAAGGTCACTAAGAACAACCGAAGGATCACCAGCTAAGGTACCATCATCAAGATAAAAAGATTTTAAATCACTAGTCGCCCTGGGTAGTGCAGTCTGTATAGCACTGGCTTTCTGTGACCAAGGTTGCGTGTTCGATCCCAGTCCAGGTCGATGTCATGTAAGTGTGCTTAAATGGGACAGGCTCATGTCAGTAGATTTACTGGCATGTAAAAGAACTCCTGCAGGACAAAATTCCGGCACACCGGCGATGTTGATATAACTTCGGCAGGTGTGAGCGTCGTTAAATACAACTTAATTTATATTTATTTAAAATCACTATTAATAGATGTAATAATAACAATTTCGTAGGGTATCTGTAGACTTGCCAAAGAAAAGCAAAAATTTGGGGAAGGTTTTGTTTAACGGCATCCAGCATAATGTTGTGTTCAGTACAATTAAAAGCATTTTTTAAATCTAATTTTAAGAGGATCTTATTAGAGGTGGAATCTATTATCTTTCAAGAAGGAGCGAACTAAATGCATAACAGGTTCACAGCGAACCGAAACCTAGTTGATATGGTCAGAAATAATGACATATCATCGAAAATAAGCGATCCAGTATAACAGATTTTGAAGTATCAAATAGATGGCTTCAGTTTCCCCATCAAAATAGTAGCTTCATAACCTAAGGATTTTTAAAACGAGAAGAGTGGACATATAGCATCAACACCTGCTCCATTTTATTTGTACAGTAGGGAGTCCATCAGTAGGGGGCGAATGTTTATGAAAAGCCATCTTATTTTTCACATTAGGACAATGCTTATTAATATAGAAATCCTTTCTATAATAATATCAATGTAAAAATTTAATTTCTTATATTGCATTTTTTGACATTTTTTAATTAGTAGGTCATTTTATATTTTTTTTTCGCCTTTTTTTGGTCATTTTTAATACTTTGAAGAACTGTAAGATCATTTGGAATGCATTTTACTTTCCTCTTTACATATAGACCTGTTAAATATTTTTCTAAGCAAATAGATCAGTAGTAATTACCCACTGAATAAGTGAATAACAGTGAAGTTTGAGTTTTATAGTTTGGAACAAACTCTAAAGTCCATCCCTTATTCCACTGAAGACTTCACCTCACACAACGGAAGTAATATAAAATGCTTAAGTGAGGGCTTTGACCACTACTGTTCTTTTGTTGGTAAGAGGTTGTCTTATAGGTCGTTTTGTCACTAGTATGATTTAGAAGGGATGTATGTAATAGACAGTATTTTTAACAAAATGATTGCAAGAATGCATGCTGCACCACAATTTTTTGTCATTCACACTCCCTCATCTGGAAGGTCTGGTAAACAACGTGAAGAGTGGAAGGAGGAGGAGGCAGAGAATGAAGACACTGACATGGACCATTCCTGATTCAAACACATTAAACCCTCATTAAAATCTATAGTTTTCTCTTAACACTTTCATTTTGTTGCATGTCCTTTTCCTTTATCTTAGTCAATTTCCAGGAAGTTGCCTCCTCTCTTCGAGATTTGCAGGGTAGTCATTGAAATAAGGTGACTAAGAAGTTGTGGTGTGAGTGCTTTGAATAATATTTAAGTATAATTTTCTATTTTATTTTTATGTCATTTTTCCATTACTTTAAGTGCACTTTATTGATCAGTTTGATTTTTAGGTCATCAATATCTGCCCCCTAGTCATCAGTAAAAGCATGAAGCCATATTTTGTTATGGAATCTACTATGAATAGTTTCCAATGCTAGCAATTTTAGGACATCTTTTGGAATGTCACTCTTCTTGGTATCTTCAACCAGGTCCAAATAATACTCTATATTGCTTGTGTTGAGTCAGTTTTATGAGTTAGATTTTTTTACTTGGGGAGAGATTTATCTTTTTATTAATTTAATGTATTTTAGAGAAAAAGCTTTCCTGAGTTTTAAAGAAAACTATGAATTAAGCTCGTAAAAATCACGACCAATGGATCGATCAGCTGGTGGCATTATGTGCCTAACATCGGGAGGTCGATAGATCAGACTTGTGGCATTAAGAAAGTTAGAAAAGAGGCCTGTAAAAATATACTGTTACTAATAGGGAAATAATTTTTTCTGCTTGAGAACTTTCTTTTAAAAATATACTATTGTGGAATCACAGAAAGAATTGTAACTTGGAATCGAAGAAATTTTGGGTGTAAAGTTTTATGAGCCTTTGTTTATTACTCGTAGGTTTTTAATCTGCCTCGAAGTGGATATCATAATGTTGTGAGACACTTTGTACAATGCTTTCACTATAGGAAGCAGTTTAAGTAACCAAAAGGATGGCCAGATTTTGTGTATTTAAGCTCCAGCATTTCTTCTTTCCAAACTGTCTTATGTCAATCCAAAACTGTTCACCAAGTTACTGTGTCAGATTTTATTGATAGGTTGTGAAATTGTTGCGTTTTACTCCTATTGGCCACAGTTGATGCATACATTGGCAGCATTACTAAAGATTTGAACATGTAATAATGTTTTCATAAATATTGTAGTATTATACATTGACATTCTGCGTTCACAAAATGTTAAAAATAAAGATATTTTTAAAACTCTTTGGTTGGTAAATATATTCTACATACCTTTAATGCATGCATTGTATATGGTAAATATAGTTTATTGTGAAAAACGAAGTTCCATAATTAAAATTAAAGGTACTAATATGATTGCTGTTTTTCTTTATAAAATCAGAAAACTGGTAACATATATTGTAGTATTTCATTTATAATTTACGTAAATTGTATATACATGCAATGCAAAACATAAGATGATGATCATTGAATTCAGAACTTTGAGTTACTCAGCATTATTGGAAAATTATTTAAACAAGTACATATAATAATAATAATAATAATAATAATAATAATAATAATAATAATAATAATAATGATGATAATGATAATAATAATAAAATACACTCGTATCAAATTAAATTGTGTTCAAATTGGTAGTAAGAACAATTTTGTTTTGTTGCATTATTCCAACATTTTGGTAACTATGACCTCAAGAAGTAGGTTCTTAAAAATGTTACAAGATCCAGATTCTTTTTATTGTGATTGAGTTTCAATGTACAGATTCTAAGCAGTGAATGACATAAGTTGGACCACATAACTCATTTCAATTTTTCTCGGACAAGAAGCTGAAACACATTTTCTTCATTATTTTATGTCACTATCAATGGAAGAAATATGGTGCTCTTGTTAAAAAAAAAAAAGTTAATTCCGCGAGTTTGTTGAACACATTTCATTACAGCTGATATATAAATTTTATTTTCATTTACATTTTGATTTATAAGAGAAATGTGTATACTCCATGTCAGTTTTTTTTAAACAAATGTAACATAATCTTAGCAGCTATTATCTTATTATTTCTTTACATAAATTATGATAAGTAAAATAATGTATACCATAATACTATAAGTGTTTATTCAGCATGATAACTGCTGCATTATGCATCGAGTGAAATAATAAAGATAAAACATATTTCTCATTTAATTAATGCATTGAATACTATGATTACTACCCCTTGAAGATTGTATTGTCTCAAGTACACATCTGCATATATCATCTCTGTAGTTGTCTAGAAACATTTTTCTGCGTTGAAAGTTTGTTACTTGAGGCATTTAAATATTAAATTTGTATAGAATTTGGTTGACAAACTTTCTGCAAAATTAACTATCATTACGAATAAATTCATAATAATACTGCGTGTGCATGTTGCATTGAACTGATAACTTTACTGTAGGTATATGGTGCCTGTTATCTGGAATTTAATTGGTTGATAATTTCATTTGGAAATAGCAGATTTGTACTTTACTACTATGATTCAGTATTAAATGGAGGTTTCATATTTATTTTTTATTAATATTATAAATCTTGTGATATTATGTTATTTGGAATATGTTGAGTGTTCTTATATTTATACGAGCTTGTCCATCGTCAGTGGTGGGATATTTTAGTAATGTTGGACAAAATAATTGTTCAAATGAAGCTTTGTTTCGTATTATTAATTATACTCTAGTAATATTTATGGTTTATTGTACATAACTTTTATGTTCTGCACAGTCATTATTATATTATATGCATTAAATAAGAATTTGTGTACATGTCAGTGGTGTGACGAACTTTGGAACATTTAAATATAAAATATGCTTGTATTTTGTTGTTCTCTTAAACTGTTGGATTATAGTAAACTAAATTAATATGGAATTAAACATTGTTTCTTCTTCTACCCCACTAAATAATTACCTTTTGAAAATACAAGAATTGGAACAGAATTACTTACCAAAAGTGTCAATGCTGTGGCGTCAGTGGTGTGACTTTGCTGTTTTTTGTTTCACATTACGGTTTTTAATGTTACAAATGAGTTGAAATTTCTTGAAAATTATTTTACAGTTAATGAATACATCCCACCACAAAGATTAGTCTTCAAGTTAAATTAAGTTTTAGTAGAGAAACATTTTTATGTTATGTGTAAATATTTTGGACACTATCTCATGGACAAGCCCATACATAAAAGTGTTTCATTATGAGGGACCTGCCAGTGATGTTAAGATATCCTGTCCTATGTCGAGAAATTAATTTCTCTTGGTTCACGTTGTCCTAAGTGACATACCTTAGTCCTTTATCTTATTTATTTAACATTTAGATAATACTTTTAAAGTTTCTGAAAAAGGTTTTTTCATTTTCAATAAACTTCGTACATGTTACCTGTTATCTTCATTTAGGCTACATCCTTCTTTTTGCCAGTTCGTCTACTTATACATACTGATGTTCCTGTTTGGAAAGTAGACAGAAGTCAGAAGAATGGAAATGTATTGAAATATCACACAGTATTATAGTAAAGGTAAAGGTATCTCCTATACATGCAATAAAGGCACTTTGGGAGGAGGATATGGAGGTAGAGCACTATGCTTTCTTGACCTCAGCACTAGAATGAGGTGGTATGGTTGGCACCATATTTCGAACATCTTTTATACCCCTGGGATAGACCCAGTACTCAATTTGATAGGAGGCTGAGTGAACCTTAAGGCTGTTATGGAAGTTTAGTAATGAGCATTGAACCCCAGACCTTTAGTCTGTAGCCAATTGCTCTACCAGCTGAGCTACCCGGCATTTCAATAGCGGACTTGAAAGAACTACATACTTTACATGAAACTTAAACGAACTAGTTTATATGCAACACTTAATTTCACATCAATTCGGATTGGAGTTAATGGATAACATAGAAATATGGAAACAGTCATATCATTTTGGACCCTATTGAAGTCAGTTGTGAGAAGATTTGTGTATGTAAGTTTGCGTGTATGCATTTTATAGTTTTGTTTTGTGTTCTAATGCTAACACATACATATATTATTTCGGTTATTATTGCTCATATACTCAACGCAATACAAACCTGTCTTCTGATGTAGTAATAAAGTTTGTGAGATTTGTATTGTGTAATGTTATATATTGAAAGGCTTTTTATGAACTGTGATTAGGTATTATTGTACTCTCGTTATAATTGTAATCTGTTTTAATTTTATGGAATTCTTTCACCCTTGAATAATTATAGCAGAAGTATTGTCAGCTTTATTATGCCCATAAATTTGATATTAAAGTGTGTTTAATTATATGCCTTTCCTCAAGATCTACTTTTCATGCTCCTGCTGCATGCAATGGACAGTAATCTCTCTACACACTTTGTCTTGCAGGTGTCTACCGACTCCTCTGACGCCATTCAAAACTTACCATGAAGCATGCCAGAGTGCATTGCAGAATAGTTATCACCAGAAGAACGTAACAGACATAAACAATTATGTATCATTAAGTGACGCCGAAGGAAATCAAATTCCCAGTGGTGCATCATGTAATTTCTGTGAATATATTTGTTTAACAAGAAGTGAATTGGCAACACATTTGTGTGTGAAACACACAGATGCTGTGTTTCATTGTGACTTATGTGACGAAATATTTCATGAAAATAAAGTGCAGTTTATGAAACATGTGGAAAGTCATACTCAAATTTTTAAAAGTGAACATTTGCCAGCATATGTATCTGAATTTACAAATAAGGAATTGGATGAAATGAATATCAATGTAAAATGCACTAGATTTTCTTGTCCGGACTGTGGTAGAATATTTTCAAACAAGGGGGAAATGGTAATGCATGTCAAAATCAATCATAAAACAATTAACTCAGGAGCTTTCACTAACGAAGATTGTGAGTCTTTAAACATGCAGATTGAAAATTCTGTAGAGGTGGAAGAAAAGTTTCCTTGTAATATATGTGGGAAAATTTTTAGAAGGAAATTTGATCTTAAGAGACACACAAAAAATGTTCATTTCATTAACTCCTTGAAGGATAGATCTAAGGATACAGATTTAAATTCAAAGTTGCAAAACATTTCAAAGTCTGTTGAATGTTGTATTTCAAAAAACAAATTCACATGTAACATTTGCAGTAAATCATTTCCTATTAAGTCTGATGCTATAAGACACAAAAGAAATTCGCATTTCTTGAAAGATAAGAACTGTGATGCTACAGAAGTTCATGTCAGTACTGCAGTAATAGGTGCAGAGTCTCTGGAGCCTTGCAGAGAAGTGGTGTGCAGACTTTGTGGAAGAAAATTTACGAGGAAGGCTGATATGAAAAGACATGTTAGAAATGTACATCATTTGGAACTTACAATTGAAAAGCCAGCTGAATTATGTGATATTGAATCAGTATCAACTGAATTTCAGAATGAGGTTTACTCTTCTGTGAATGATGGTGGGAACACTATACATCAAACAAATTTTTCAGCTGAAATTGCAAAATTTGATGTTAAAGATATTAAGAAGAAAACTGTTGATGATGCCATATCTCGTGCTAAAATTAAAGTTGATGGAAAGACTTACTTCCAATGTCACATCTGCAGGAAAAATTTATTTCGTAGGTGTACATATGTAAGACACATGCGGATTCATACAGGAGAAAAACCTTTCACATGTCATGTTTGTGGTAAGCAATTTCGAGCTGAACCTCAGATACAGCGTCATGTGAGAGAAGTACATGAGGGCATCAAAGAACATGCATGTCCCATATGTGGCAGGAAGTTTGCAAACACTCGCACAAGAAATGATCATGTAACAGTTCATACAGGAGAGCGTAGGTTAGTATGCCATCTTTGTGGGAAGAGATTCAAAACACGAGCAACTTTTCATACTCATAAAAGATCTCATACAAATCTTTTTCCTCATAAATGTTCTCATTGTGGTAAGTCATTCAGGCGACAATATGAATGCACAAAACATATGATGATTCATACAGGGGAACGTCCATTTGCTTGTGATATTTGTGGGAAGTGTTTTAGATATCAGAATGAAATGATAAGGCATAAGTTAATACATTCAGATTACAAACCATTCAAATGTAGTATTTGTCATCTCAGCTTTAGGCAAGAGAGATATTTGAGGAATCATACTATGAAATCTCATCGAGGTCATCAGTTGGAAGGGACAAGGGGTAATGTGGACACAGAAAGTATTGGAACTGTAAACTAACAATTTTTTATTTGTAGATGAATTGTTTAACATGAATTGTGGCATAGTTATCATTCTGTTAGTGTTTTATTTAGGGAGTTCAGATTATTTGTCAGGGTTATAGAGTGATTACAAGGCAGAGTTAAAGGGAAATATTAATTCATTACATTGATTTAGTAAAGAAATATCGTTGAGTAGAATTTCTTAATGTCTGTATGATCTTATTTTTTTTCTGTGTTGTCACATGAAAGTATCTCTTTCATTGTTTGGAACATCTGAGCTTGTACCTGTTTCACATATGGCTGCAAACATGTGAACTATAGCACACATTAAGTGCAGTGAACTTTATAAGGATTAAAGTGAACTAATGTGTTATGGAGTAAAATGGTGATGTGGGCTGGCAAGATATGAGCGTCAGCAGCTGTAATCACTCTGCACACTTTGTCTTGCAGGTGTCAACAGTCTTCTCTGACAACGTTTAGAGAGTTTCAACAGGCACAAAATGCACTGAAGAGCATGTACGAGCCCATGGTCACCATTTCTACTGTTTCTGAAACTGTTGATTGGATTAAGTCTGAAGATTGCAACTCTGATGAAACACAAGCAGCCAAGACTGATGAACAGCATCACTCAGATGAGATATACCATTGTGACATTTGTGATAAGAAAATAAGAGGGACAAAATTTTCGTTGGAGATGCATATAAAAAGTCACAAACAAGCCAAGAAAATGCAGACATCTGTTGAACATGAATCAGATAGTTCAGAGATAGGATTTGAATCAGCACAAGATTCTCCAAGTAACCACAGCAGTAGTAGTAATGGCAGAAAGAAAAGGACGCGAACTAGGTTAAAAAAGCTTAAAATTGTTAAACTAACAAAGAGATCTAGTAATAAATCTATAAAGAAAGACTTTCCTTGTGATATCTGTGGAAGGATTTTCAATAGAACATACCATTTGAATAGACACAAAAGAACGCATAGACCTCAGAGTGATGCACCACCAAAAGACGAACCAATTTTTCAGTGTGAATTGTGTGGTAAGAACTTCAGTTGCAAGAGCACCCTAAAATCCCATCAGGTAGTACACACAGGTGAAAAACCATTTACTTGTCACATATGTGGTAAAAGTTTCTCTCAAACTGGATTGTATTATCATCTTAAGCATGTTCATGCTGGCATTAAAAATCACAGTTGTGACATATGTGGTCGAAGTTTTGCAGCGAAGCCTGCTATGGAAGATCATCGACGTATCCATACTGGAGAACGTCCATACGTGTGTAGTACATGTGGAAAATCCTTTAAAACAAAGGCTACTTTGTACATACATAACAAAATTCATACTGACATATTTCCTTTTGCATGCTCGTACTGTGGTAAATTGTTTAGGAATCAACATGAGATGGTAAAACACTTAGTAACACACACAGGAGAAAAACCTCATATGTGTGATATTTGTGGGCGCGGTTTTAGAGCGAGAAATGAAATGACTAGACATAGGATGTTGCATTCAGATGACAAACCTTTTGTCTGTTCAGCTTGTGGACTAGGATTCAAGCAGGAAAGATATCTCAAAAGACATATGAAAGCCCACCATCCTGGTAATCAATAAGATAAGGCTTCATGATAAGAATGAACATTTACATATGTGTTGTATTGTAATTGTTCAGTTTATAATATTTGTTAAATAGATAAAAGATTTGCAGTCTTCGATATTGGATTCTCTTTGGTGTCACTTATATTTATTTCCAAGTGGCAGAAACAATCCATGTCCTTTCTGAAATGCACATTTGAAATGATAACTATGGTGTGGCACTTTTAATTCACGGACCTTTCATATTTAGAGTACATCTTTTGTAGAGGGGGGGGGGGGAGAAAGAAACTAAATGTGGGAATATTGTAAATATTTGGAAGGAAAAGAATATTAACTAATTTTCGAAGCAATCTTTTGAAATCATTAGTACTCTTCTGAGGCAATGCAGTGGAGTGGTTATGATTAATTTTATTTTGAGCATAATTTTATCTTCAATTCTGAACTATTCTTACTGCTACTACAACGAAAGAATCTACTTCTGGTATTTCTAGTGAAGCACTGGAAGGTACAGGGCCAGAGTGTGGTATTACAGCTAGCAGCATTATCCTCTCACCACCTCTCCCCTGTCCTCATCTCGGAGACAGACAGCAGATAGAGATTTTGTGTACATTACTGATAAGCACGGAAGTGTTTACAATATGATAGTTGAGAGCTAATAATCCAGGTGGCAATGCTGTCTTCACTTGCCTAGTGGTGTTGAAAAGGCAAGTGGCGGATTCATTTTCTGTTGGCTGGACCATGTGAGTAGCAGATAGAAGAGAATTCAAAAACAGACATTACAGAGCTGTCAGAAGTTGGTTCTTTTGTTGCATCTTTAAATGTATCATTTTCATGGACTTGACACAGAGTACAAATTACTCAATTGTCTTAATTATTGTCGCCATTAAATATGATATTAAAATTGCAATTTTAATGAAATACCTTTCCTGACTACTATAATTTAGGCATTTTCTGGAATAACAAGTTAATGTATGTTTTACATCGTTTTTCCGTTTCCAGCATTTATTGAATTCTTAATAACACATCTCCCTTCTGACAAAATATTATTTACCTTCAACAAACACAGCACCCTCTAAAAACATTTCAGTGTCGTTCTGCACAATGCTATTATACCAGATCTAAAAAGTTTGGTGCTCTGTATCTCAAATTCAAGATTTTGTAGTTAAGTTCTTGTTCCAGATAAAGCCTCAATTATGGTTATAAATAATTTGAAGGCAAAGTAATACCTTTATATATTGTATTTATATTCATATTATTAATATTTTTCAGTGCCATTGTGTTTTGGATATTTTTTTCTCTTGTCATGAATTCTGTAAGTGGAGTCTTAAGTCCTCCTCCCTTCTGGAGAAGTGGTGGCATGCCGTGTTGGTCACACTGTCTACTAGACATATTACAATTCTAGTTGTTTGCAGGGTGGAATAATATTGATGACAGAGAAATTAAAGTTGAACAATTCTGCTGTATGTAGGCCTATACAAAAGTTTCTTTACAGTTAACAATTTTTTTTAAATTGAAAACCCTTCGAAATAAATATTTACTGTGTTTTAAGTTTCAAACAGAAATACTGAGAGGCATTTATTGTTTGTCAACAATTTGCATATGTTATGTATTTGAAATTATACGTGATTGCATGTAGGGTACAGATTTGGAACCATGCTGCAAACACTCTTTTTGACTTACTTAGTTGTAATAGAGGAACTATAAATTGTTATAAAGGTATTGCTTTGCAATGCTGTCAGTTTTTGACTGGTACATGTTTTGTGTCATGTCTGAATAAAATTACCTTAAATATATGACTTTATTTGAAACTTTGTTTTAAATTAATAATGTACAGTAGAACTCTATTATCTATTGTAATGATGGGGATGGACTGAATGGTTAATAAAAAAATCGGATAATCTGTACCATACAAGATTTTTATGAGTTAAGTGCATAATATTTACAACTTCATAAATTCCACGCCATGGTCTTGTGTTTAACATGCTAGATAATGGACTAGAAGTTCACTAATTTGTCTAGTTGTCAACAACGAGTTTTTAAAGTCAAGGAAAGATAAGACTAGTAGAGGTCTCGTGTTGTAGATTTATGTGGACCTACATATTCACTTTATCATTGGTTTTTAATAAATTGTGCACAGTTGTAATGCCAATCTCGTATTCTGATGCCACAGTTTCTCTTTTCGCAAACAGCTTAATTATTTGCCTTTTTTTTTTTTCCTCGATACATGTTCTATTTTGACATCCATGGAAGACATTTCGCATATAAGTTACACAATACAGCCATTCGAATAGCAGGACAAGGACTGAATGGTGCATGAGTTTTGCAATTGTGTGGAAGTTCTTGTGGTCATCTATTTTACAAATTGGGAAAAACACCTCCACTCACAAGTAACTGTTTCTGTTGCTGCCAGTGGCAACATTCGTACTACATACTGTGTAAGAGTAAAGACTTGTAATAACACTCTCTCTCAAAAAAGAAGTAGTAATATAATGTACAGTACTTCATATTTTTTCCGCAGCAAAGAAAGAAGTGACAGAAAGACAGATAACCCACCAATCGGTTAATAGGAAGTTGGATAATTGGGGGTCTGTTGTATTATAAAAGTTGCGAAGTTTCTATTGAATATAAACATTTCTTTCTCCATGACTGGAATCCGTAATTATGGCATTTATTTTATTTTAAATGAGCAAGCAAATAAGCACTTAAAGTACCTCAGCAACGAAATAGACATGATATGTTCACATAATTAGTAATCACTTGACTGGTATATTAGAACAAAATTATCCTATCAATCTTGATTACATATTATCGTAAGGTGTTTCTTTCCCCAAATTCTTAGCTGATTGTTAGAGAAGCTCTGCAACTTTACTTCCAGACAAACACTCTTGATGTCTTTTTGAAGTACAGCACCAGATAGATCACATTTATTTCGTCTGTGTAAATGAATTGAAAAACCCCATCATTAAACGTGAATTTGACGTAATAATGCATTGAACCCTCAAATAGGCTATGGGATATAAATTACAGGTAAAAGAAATGACAGGAATAGACACAATATTCATTTATTGATAACTCTTATAAACCCACCCTATAATCAAAAAGGTTTTTTCAAACTTTTAAGTTGTACTTATGACTATAGGTCACTTTCAGTTCTGAAGATTATATTAAAATATTCTAGTACCTAAATGGGGTGATATTGGACAACTTTTTTTTCCAAATTTTTTTTTAAGATACCACTTGTTTGCGGTTTTTTGTGACTATACATTATTATGTATCTCTAGAATGTAACAATCTACAAATGATATGCTGGCATTCAGAAATGAGCCTAATACAATAATTTAAAAATTGCCTGGTGTCATCCCACAATTGGAGTGAGTTTGGACTCTAATGTTGATAAATAATTGTCCGATATTCTTGCTTCTGTGGGGTTATTTGGGACAGATTTCTTTTTTTTTAATACAGAAATTATTGCTGCTTTATTTTAAACTTTCTTAACAAATACAGCCTTAATTACATAACATACAATTATATTGTTATAAAATAAATTATATGACCAATTTGACAAAAATATTTACTCAACATGTCTATTACAAACTCTCCAGAGCCTTTCTTTAAGACAATTTGCCAGTTTTTACTGCACTTCGTCCGATAACACTCCTTGGTATGCTGGTTTTTTAAATAACTGACTTGAAATACAATAAAATTACTTCACTTCACACAAGCAAGAATGGTGATGCTTTGCAAAGAAATAGCAGAAACTGATGTTAAATTAATTGGATCCTAACAATGGTTGCGAATGCACAGTTGAAAGTATTCTTAGAATAAAAATAATTGATTTTTATGATTTTGTCTTGCCACTCAACAATGGATATTCTGTAGCATAAAAGAATAAGGAAATGTTCTCAGATCAAAAATAATTAATTCAAGAATCACTTTGCAAAAGTACAGTAAATTTACATCGGATGCTACCAACACTGAAACATGAAAAGTCACTGTCTGTTATCACCCCATTTGACGGTACAAGCTTTTATAATTTTTAGGGACCTGTTTTTTCTTTAATAGAAAATATTAAGTACTTAATGATACTATCCTTGAAATTGACTTCACTAATATGCTGTATGCTGAATATGTTGAGTTGTGACTTGACTCACTCACAGGATTCTTAAATTCTGTTTGATGTACATAAACGAATGGGTTATTATGACTGCTGCAATAAAAGGTATTACTAAAAAATGAAGCATAAAGAATACTGCAAAGTTTGTATATATTGAGACTATATATGTGTTTCTGTTTAATTTGATGTCGATGTATGGTATGGGTACTTGGTACATTTTTTATTTTCTTACATAGTCTGTTAGTAATGTTTATATATGTTGTATAATATTGAAAATAAATCAGTATATAGTTATTGTAGTGTTATTTATAATCCTATGTTTATACTTCAAACGTTTAATCATGATTGGTACACAGATAATGAAAATACAAATATGCATTTTTATACAGATTTATTCAATAATGTTTGTGGAACTTGGTTTAATATTACATTTAAAGTATACATCTGTCTGTGGATTCTGTGACGTCAACGCAGAAAGCAGTATTAGCACACAATTATTTGCTGTTATAATAAAAACATAAAACGTGCAAGAACTTCAACGAAACAACGTGTATTGTGAGCACAAGCTAATTTATAAATACTGTAATAATTAACTAGACTAGTTTTTATAAATAGACAAATACAAGATTCAGTTAGAAGCTGTTAAATGTGCACATGGTCACAACCTGTTTAGAAAGGAACACAGTGCTTTCTTACAATATAGTAGTTATAGTTGGGTTAGAAAGTTCGTACGGTATGCCTATGTGGACAATGCGCTGTCTCCTCCACATTATAACAGACATTGTCGAAGAGTCACCAACAGGTATCAGGTATATGAAGAAATTTGTGTGCTGGAAAGTACCAGTATATTATGGTGAGCTGCTAATACAATATTCGTTTTAGTAATAAAAAATATTACTACTATTCAAATTCAGGTATCAAATACAATAGTGATTGTTTTTGTGAATAATAATTCATCATCATCTAGCTGTCATGGAATTAGGCCATTTGTTGACCTGTTCCGGTGTCACTATCTAAAAGTATTTTCTTAGGTCTTCCTTGACCTCTCTTTCCTCTTGGGACATAGTTCATTAAGAGTTTAGGAGTCTGTTTCTTGCCATTCTGTAATTGTAATTCAGTATAAAATTAATAATAATAGTAGTAATAATAATTTTCATTTCTTGATTGTCATTTGCATTATAACACTTTATTGTACAAAATACAGTATAATAGGACTTTAAACTCTTCATAGTATTAAAATATTTGTTTTTCATAGTATTAAAATATTTGTTTTTATGTTATATACCTTCAATTTGGCACATGACTATTATGGAGTTTTCTTGTCTGAAACAGTTATACGGATAATTTAAGGTATATCACTTTTGTAACATTTTAATAAGTACCGGTACTATGACATTTTTAAAGTGTTGTTATATTTTATATAATAATTTTATTTAGGAGTTTCTTACAATACAGTAGTCTTCCTAGAACCCAATAACAATAAATTCTGTTTCTTCATAACTTTGTATAGCCCTTGTCTTCTTTGGTCAACATGCCTACTTCTTCAGATCTCCATCCGTCTATTGTTTCATAGGTATTCCCCATCTTCTGTTGCACTCTTTCTGTGCAGTAGTAGCGGTGGTGATGATAATGATGATAATAATAATAATAATAATAATAATAATAATAATAATAATAATTCTCTTTCTTGCATATTTTGGACCTAAAGGTTCCGTTACGTTCTCTATCCGACATTTGAAGGGTCGACTTAAGGATCTTTTGCCCACTGGTTGTAATTTATTCTGATACAGTTCATTCGTCTTAAATGAAATTTCCAATTTATTTGTATATAATCTATGATTGGTTCATTTGTAATTCTTTCATGATGTCAGAGTTTCTCTTATGATCTGTTCTGGAGTAGCCTGCTGTATGTCTCATAAATTTCATTTCTTCCGCAGTCATTCTTTGTATATCCACACTGCAGACTGTCAAGGCCTCACTGCAGTAGCATAGTATAGGTCTGACTAATGTTTTGTAGATTCTAGTGCATGTGTGTTTCTGTACTATGGTTAGTTAAAAATGTTATTAATAGTTCCCATTGCTCTGTTAAATGTAATGATTGAGGTCTTTTTCTTCTTCATATGCGATTTCATATCTGTGGTAATTAAATTGTTTAATTTGTTCTAGTATTTTATTATTCATGACTTTTTTTACTACAAACTGGATCTTTTCCTAAAAAGGCCAGAACTTTAGATTTTGCTGTTGAAATTTCCATAGTGTAATTTTCTGCAGTTTGGTAGAAAGAATGGACCAAATGTTGATCATCTTCTGAGGTCGTTACAAACACCAGGACGAATAGAAGAAATGGTGTACGCACTCTGTGAGTTTACACGGATCCGCCGCAACACGGCACTGCTACTGCTATGAACATGACTCGGAAGGAGTTCACAGTACTTGTTATGCTGAATGTAGTCCTTTTTAAAAGCAAATTTCTTCTATTTAACACGGCTATTTGTAACTTAAGAAATATGTCTATAGTCTCTTATTTATAATTAATAGTCTTCTGTCAGGTAATACTATTATGAACGTTCGTAACAGAAAAAACAATGGGATCTGAAACGTTGTGAAAACAATTATAATTATTGTAATTCAGTATTTAAATAATCTTTTCATAACAAGTTGTGAATTCAGAGACAGAAAAAACCTACAAAATGTTAGTAAATAAAGAGTTGAATGATATTTTACGTGCTTATAAATGAATTAAATTACTTACCATGATTACTTGCCTGCTTCTAATATTGTAGTATAACTTGTATAAGAATTTTAGCGAGAATATCACCTGGAGTAGCATTTCTGTTAGCGTAAATTGGTTGAATCCAATCTTGCATAAATGGTATAAACATAAATACTAATACATGATTTGCTAATTGTTTCTTTTGGACATCAGTCGTGAGATCTCCAAAATCAACAAATTCGTCCACTTTAAGGGAATAATTATTAAATTGAATTTCTTCTCTGAGTTTGACATCGAATATTACCACTCCATAATGTTTATTTTCATATATTTAATAATTTCGGTAAATTAGGAAAAATGTAGGTACAGCTCCTGGTTGTAATTTTCAACGCACTCGCGGTATTTTTGTCTTCTGACTTTTTATGATAAAACAGTCTGATTTTATAATCATGTATTCAGAAAAATGCGCATCACAAATACTGGTATTTACCGAAAGCTGCCTATTTTTCCACGGAATTGCTCTGGCTCATCTTTTTCTTTGGGAGATGAAAAGATATGTCTTGGTACACTATTTCCACTGTATTCCGATCTACAACCCGAAACAAAATAGTATGACAATTTTGTAATTATTTTGTAAACCACCATACAATATTCTTTTGTCACTGGTTAATTCAAAGCACAACAAATTGAAGACATCTACATAACCCTCAATAACAAAGCATATTAACAAACCCTAGCAACTTTCATCATTAAACGCGCAAGAAATGTATTTTCGAGGTTTGACTTCAGACATCCGATAGATCCTAGTGATCGAAGCACCACTAGTTGTCAGGTCCAGCACTGACAATGGGAAATCATAGAAGTGCATACACTATTTCTTCTATTCATCCTGCAAACACTACGTCTTCTCCAAATAATAAATTGCCTAGATGGTATAATCAATTGAGTGGTATACTGCCATGTGGTTTTAGTCTCCATTCCTTGATAATAGAGTTCATGTATATTATGAAAAGCAGAGATGAAAGGCCACAACCTTGTTTGACTCCTTGATTTATGGACCTCCATTCCGAAAGTTTGTTTTCAATCCTAACTTGTATATATTTATCGTTGTAAATATTGTATATAGCTTTTATTAATTGTTTTGAAATATCATCATGTGTTAGAATCTCTAATAATTTATTTCTGTTTAATCTACTGAAAGCTTCCTTCAAATCAAGAAATGCCCTATGTGTTTCGACATTGAATTATCTGTTTTTTTTTTTTTATTATTATTAGGAGTGTAATAGTGAAGTATCTATCCACACAAGATCTACCTTTACGAAATCCATTTTGAGCTTCATGAAGTATAGTGTCATAGTAGTTAATTTGATTTTTAGTAAATGTTATAGCCAGAATTCAAAATACTTATTTCTCTAAAATTATCACAGATACTTACATCGCCTTTTTTGTAGTGGGATTATAATGGATTGTTGCCAGCTTTTTGAGAGAGGATCTTCATTATAAATTCCATTTAGGACATTTCTAAATCTTTCATTAAAAGCATTGCCTTGAATAACTCCAAATTAATACCATCTTCACTGGGTGCTTTGTTATTTTTACGTTGAAACAATGCTGTATTAAGTTCTTCTAATGTAAAGTTATCCGTGTAATCATTACTAGAAGGGTGGAAGATTAAGATTATATTTTGTTGCTGACAAGGTTTTGAAAATATTGACTTTCTCTCTCTCTCTCTCTCTCTCTCTCTCTCTGCGTGCGTGCGTGTGTATGTGTTTTTCTTTTTTTTTACATAAGAGTACAACTTCTCCTTGCCTTATTATAAATAAATCTACTGCTTAATATAGGTAATTGTTCTGAATAAATGCTGCATGACTATCACCTGAAAAATAGTAGTTTTGACTTATAGATTTGTATTTCCACTTTCATAATAGAATTTAAATTCACACAATACTGTGAACTAATTTTTCTTTATTCACTACAAGCTTTCCCAATACCGACAAAACATACTCAGTATACAAAGATAATGACAGTAATAAATTAACTATATTGATAATAATGGACTCTGAAATTAACATTTGTGCAAGTGGCATAAAAGCAAATAGTGTAATAATATAAAATGTATAAAAACTGGAAAAATTTAAGTATTAGGTACATTAGAGTGCATACTGAGGTTTAAAATTGCAAGATATCTTTTTAAGCAGCAATGCTTGAGTCATTAGTTCATAAGAAAGACCAGACTTGCAACAGAAAGTTAGGAAAGAGACGAGTAATTGTGTCTTGTGCTCCTAACCTCAAACCTACCACCTTGTTGAATATTAAGTTGTATTTTTCCTTGTAATAAGGAATTGTAGGTTAAGTTTTGAAATAATGAAATCCCTTCCACTGTGTTATCCTGAAGCTAGTCATTTTGTTTGGTATGTCAAGATGATTTGCTTACATTGCTGACCTCATTGTAGTTTGCCTGAGCAGTGGAATAATAACACTGCTTCGTAACTAGGAATACAGTCCAACAGAAAATTGCACATTTCATATGAAAAGAATACATTTGGAAGTAATACAACAAGTATGATTTATATACAGAGCGTTCATTTCAAAACTTCCCAGTCTAAATAACTAGAACATTTAAATTCAATTTAATTAAACAAAGAACACGTCAATTTAAATATTTGAGGGAGAGTTTAAAAACAGCCTTAACTGCATATTAGGTTTCACCCCTAGCCACCCCCACTTTGAAATTTCAGATGGCACCCCTATCTTGTGATGCTTAAATTTTAAAGAGTCTTCAATTGTTTATACATCTCATTCGTTTTGCCATCTTTTGTTTTCTATCATCGCCTGGCAACCTGTATTGCTATTGTCAGTTGATTGTAGGATAAAAATGCAGTTTATTTTGTGTAATTTCCTAAATTTAATCAATAAGGATGATTTCTGTTCTCTCTCAAAAGGTATACACCATTTTAAAATTATTTAATACAGAACTATTACATCAAATGCTCAATAGTCTTTGTAGCTTTATTCTCTTCAGCTCTAATCAACAATAACAATAATCCAGGTTGCCAGGCGATGATAGAAAATAAAAGATGGGAAAACAAATGAATGAGGTGTATAAACAATTGAATACTCTTTCAAATTTAACTATCACAAGATAGGAATGCCATTTGAAATTTCAAAGTGGGGGTAAGGGGTGAAAACTAATATGCAATTAAAACTAGTTTTAAACTTCTCCCTCAATATCTAAATTGACATGTTTTTTGTTTAATTGAATTGTATTTAAATTATATAGTTATTTAGACTGACAAGTTTTGAAATGGACGCTATATATATAAAAAAGAACGTAACCATGCAATTTACACAAATCAATATATAGTCAACTCCGGTTATAGTGAACCTCTGCTGACCAGGATATTTCGTTCAGTATATCCAAGGTTCAGTAAAACTGAAGTGTCTGTTTTTATACTACTGACGTTGATACATATAGTATTAATGTCCGTTTGCGATAGACCATGTTCAGTATCAGTAATAATGTTCATTTTATCTTTCAACGCACACAAATTCTACAATTTGGGACATCTGGCCGAAATCTACGGCTGACCACTAGGATCCAGAATACAAAGCAGAGGTTAAATAAAAAATACAATATGATTGCGGAGAGAATACGGAACAATGATAAATTTAAAAATAAAGTACAATTTAATTTTGGAGAAACATGAGATGAAAATACATTGAAGAGTAATGAAATGAAGTAAAAATAAATTACATAGTATTATACAAGTGAATGTGTAAAATGGATAATGAATCTCTCAATACCATTAGACATATTTTGTTAATGTCCTCATTAGAAAATTTAAGAGAAAGGAGAATGGTGTTGGTATACCTTGACATCCAGATGTTCACAGTTCAAAGCTTGAATCGAATTCGACCTTGTAGGCAGTAGCATCTTCTCCCACTAAAGGTATGCTTACTGTGCACTTGCCTTTGGAATTATCCTAGGTTCAATTTTACAAAGAAGTAGGAGGGAGAGTTCACAACCATTATACTGTAATTTTCCTTGTACTTAACCTAGTGTAACCATTTTTATTTATTCCATTGCAAGAGTGACTGCTAATTTTTTTAAGAAATTGAGTTTTCTTCGAACAAGATGTTATAACATTCTTCTTGAAGCAGTTTCCATGTTATTTATGTTGAAATAATTTCATACAAGGATGTAAAGGAAGACGTGAGCTAATAATTATGTTTCCTCATCCAAACAAGTCGAGTGTTAAGAACTCTTAATAATATTATCTTTTACTCTTTGTAATGAATTACCAGTTCCCGTGTTTTGAGAGAGAGAGAGAGAGAGAGAGAGGTGTCATTTAAAGTACGAATATATAACTTCATATTTTTCTCTGACTTTCGTTGTTTGAAGCTGCATTTATTTTGGTAAAATGCATATTTCAGTCGAATAATATGCATCATATGTAGCAGGTGGGAACCTTGCTTAAGTCATTTTTTTCCCTCGGCAGTAATGTTTCTACTATTAGTGTACAGTAATTAGTACATTGATGTAAAATTCCTGAGAATTTAATTTAAATAAACTCTGGGCGTGAGGAACAGTAATCACTCTGCACACTTTGTCTTGCAGGTGCCAACAACTTCCTCAGACTCCATACAGGGCTTTCCAACGTGCTCAAAATGAATTGGGGAACATGACTCAGCCGAGGGACACCAATGGTGCACTGAGTGACATTAAGGATGAATGTAGTATTTCAGAAGATATGTGGTTCATATGTGGTTCCTGTGGGCAGATATCTGCTGAAGAAACAAAGTTGGTGAATCACATTTGTGCAACACATTCAAATAGTTTGAGCTTTTCAGATAATCGTGTAAAAAATGAATTTGAGACAGATGTTGGTGAAATGCCTAATGAGTTTAATAACAGTGCTATAAAATCAAGACCGAGCAGAAGAAACTGTCCTGTGACACCAAAGAAGCAACAGTTTTCTTGCAATAGGTGTAGAAGAGTATTTAGCAGGAAATGTGAATTGTATAGACATTTCACAAAGCATGACCAGCACACTCCTGATTCTATAAGTACAACTTCTTATACAATTATAATTCCTAACAGTGATATGACTGCAAGTAGTAGTGTTCAGCAGTTAGATGTAAATAGTAGGAATAATTTAACTGACCTCAAGAAGAATGATGTTAATGGGGGAAAAAATGTTACAGTGACTCCTGACAATAATGAAAGCAGAAAAATGCAAGGTTTCAAGGGTAATATTTGTGATAAAAAGCTTACGAGAAAACGTGGTCTTCGTAGACACTTGTTTACACATACCAAGAATATAAATATTTCTGTTTCTTCGAGTATAAATTCTGAGAATCCTTTGGCAGTTGTTACAGGAGAAAATGGATCTACTGAGAAAAGTAAAACTGAAAATGATGATGTCACTTATGGCTTTCCGTGTTATGTTTGTGGTAGGATACTAACAAGAAAATACGATTTGCATAGACATATGAAAATTCATTCCAAAAAACCAGCTCCTCTTGACATTGACAGTGATCATTCGCCTTCAATTATTGCATCTGAAGTTGATATTGATGAACTATTGAACTCTGATGGTAAATCAGTTTGTGTTGAAACAGAAGGAAATTGTGATTTTAAGAGATGCATAAAAACCCGCACAAATGATTCGAGAGAAATTTCACCAACTGAAGTACTAAAAAAGAAAAAGTTTAAGTGTAATACATGTTCCAAACTATTCACAAGAAGGCATGATGTAATAAGACATTCAAAAGTACACACTGAAAAAAAGAATTTTGTCTATGAAATAACATCCAGAGCACAAACAGAAGTGGAGGGCAAAACTCTTTACAAGTGTGAACAATGTAGCAAGTATATTGCTTCAAAATGCAGCTATTTGATACATCTTCGCATTCACACTGGTGAAAAACCTTGTACATGTCATGTATGTGGCAAACAGTTCCGTACAACAAGTTTATTGAATCGGCATGTAAAAGAAGTACATGAGGGTATTAGAGAACATGCATGTGAATTTTGTGAGCGTAAGTTGGCCAACAAACGTGCATTGATGGACCATAGAAGAACTCACACTGGGGAACGTCCTTGGGTCTGTCACATCTGTGGAAAGTCATTCAGAACTAAAGCATCTCTCTATATTCACAATTTATTTCATAATGATGTTTCCCCATATAAATGTACACATTGTGACAGATCATATAAAAGGAGGCAGCAGTTAGAAATACATCAATTGCTTCACACTGGTGAAAAACCACACTCTTGCCAAGTATGTGGAAAGTGTTTCAGACTGAGAAAATCATTGAAAAGACATGTTCTTACACATACTAGTGAAAAACCATATGAATGTCTGGTATGTGGCCAGATGTTTGCTCAGAAGCGATATCTGAAAAACCATGGAAAAACACATGGCATTGAAATCAATAAAAAAGTACATGCTGATAACATCTGGACTACAAATAATAGTAATACTATCTGGACCATAAATAGTAGTAATACTAACTAAAAAATGTTGCGTAGTTATGTCTGTAGAATTTATAATAATAGATTACATTTCTTGAAATGTAAGTACCATTTGAGACAAAAAAAAAACTGAAATACAGGCATTGTATGAAACGTGCATTGATTGTGATCACACTGCATTCTCCATACAATACTCTGTGTTATGTCTTGATTAACAGTACAGATGTATATTTATTTTGCTTGTCGTGACGTTTACCTCCACTCCTTCTTGTCCTCCCAAGAAGGAAAATAAACCCTTGTCTTTCTCATTAATTACTTGTATTCAGGTCCTTAAGACCAGATCCTACATGCTAAATGTCTCAGTTTTTCTTTTAGTTAGGACTCATCAGAAAAATTGGAAATACAGTTTATATTGACTTTTCATTATGGTGAGCCATCTAAGAGAATACAAAAATCAAACTGAAATTACCATATTTGCCGACTGATAAGTTGCTTTTCATGTTATGTAACTGAGAATGCTCGTCAATTCTGATATTTTCTCTCCAACCAAATATTACACTCATCATGCATTATACATTTCACATGAACATTTTCAAATACGACATAAACATATATAAATTCAAATTCAATTACATCCTTTAATTAAAATTTCTCCATCTTCCTCTGTCTTCTGCATCTTCATCCTTTATATCCCAAATTTCCACATTGATTGTTGGCTCATTGTAGTTATAGATCGACTCTTTTATTCCTTTCTTGAACTTGCCATTTATTTGCCTTTGGTATTTTACTATCCTCCGTCCTTCTTACGTGCTCTTCAATTTTGTTTGTTCAATCTCATCCATTATGGTTTCTTCTGCTTGCATCATTCTTCGGATTTCACTATTTTTTCCCCCCTCTTCTGGATTTTCCACTAGCTCTTCTCAGAAATCCATTTCAATGACAGTTAATTTGTTGATTTGTCTCATGTTCATTTTTCATACTTTGGTTCTATATAAAAAAACTGTACTGTGGAAAATTGACCTAAATATTAATAATGTTTCTGTTCCATATAACTGAGTTTAATATGCTTGTTATTTTCCTACCATAAAAATGTCTAAAAATGGGATACGTTATAATTATAGAAAGCTTAAGTTCCGAGTAGAATTTTGATCAGCCATTGTCACTCTTTCATGTTTAAATAAAAACTCTGTTCAGTTTTTTTTTTTTTTTTACTTATGACACAGTGATTGTGAGTGGACTCATTTCCACAAACTCCTCCATTGTGAGTTGCTTGCTTTGTTGCTGCTATGTCAGAGAGATCATTCCAGTTTCTAGTATTCAATGCATGCCACAAAGCAGAGACTGTTCCAGTGACACACATATATTGACTGGCAGAAAAGCGAAACACTTCAATATTATATTGATGATCTTACCTAGCGAAAATATTGTAGTTACCACAATAGTATACTGACATTTTAGTACCGGTATCATTTCATTTAATTAGCAATTAACGGTTCACTTGTTTTCTACTCGCAAACATACAGCCATTTGTCTGAATATCTTGAATTAAAGGAAAAAAAATAGGAGTGTTTCACTTTTTGTGCTAGTGCATATAATATATATTTCAGTGGACAGAATTGAAGATTTATAGACTTTTACTGTAACTATTCCCCCACTTTCTCCCCTTGATAGGTTATTAATTTAAGTACAAATTCCTTGGAAATGACTTTTTTTTCAGTATGTGATTATTTGTACTAAAATGATTTTTTCACCAAAAAAGTCCATGGATAAAGGTGTTTCCTATCTAGGCCTGCACGTGCATCTTACAGGCCTGCAAATGCAGCAATCTCTTGACAATGTTATATTGGTAGTGAACTAAGATACACTTTTTTTTTCTTTTCGTATTTTCAAATTATGTACACGTATGAGCATACCTCTTTATTTCTTTATTGACAATTGTTTTTGTTTTAAATAGTATTAGTTAACATAACTATTGTCTTACATTTATTGCCCCCACCTCTTTATTGTAACTCTAGGAAAATTACTAATGGTGTATAATGTTCAGTTAAATATATTGTTGCATTAATGGAAGTGTAGTATGATTTATTGTATTCGCCCATATCACGCCGTCTCCCTGTGAGTTTGCTATTTGGAAAATGCTATTCACAAATGAAGCATTTGATATGTTGATGATACTTGGAGAATTCCATCGGAATTGCAGAGAAGCAGCACATATTTATGCAGAGAGATAACTATTGCACACCCATCATTCGAACAATTTTTTCCAGCTTCTTGCAAAGCATGTGTGTACAGTTGGTGTGGTGCTGCCGAAACACAACAGACGACCTGTGAGGAATGACAAAGCTCTGATGTCCTCGCTGCAGTGGTAGTTAATTCTCATGACTCCACAGGGAGGATTGCCTGTGACTCAGGATTGCACCATAGTATAGTGTTTAAAATTCTCGAAGACAAATTTCATCCATGCCATATTCATTTCCATTAGGAACTTGGGGATATGACTTCCAGACTCGTGTAGATTTCTGTAACTGGTTTCTAAACACGGACCATGATTTCAAGTTCAGAATTCTGTGGACTGATGAGGCAACTTTCAAAAGTAATGGTCAGGTGAATCTCCATAACGCCCAATACTGGTCTCTGGTTAATCCACATTGGCTATGTGAAGTGGATTAGCAGCACATGTGTAGCTTCAACACATGGTGTGGCCTCCTTGGACACTGAGTCATAGGACCTAAATTTTTTAGGAGAATTTGAATGGTAGAACATAAGCTCGCATTCTTCGAAACATTTTGTACCAGTAGGTTCATGATGTTCCCCTTGCACTTCGGTTAACGATGTGGTTTCAGCACGGTTCACTTTCCACATTGGACTCTGTGAGTTGTTAACCAGTTATTTCCCATACGGTGGATTGGACGAGGAGGACCATTAGCTTGACTGGTCTGATCTCCTGACTTTGCTCCAAATTACTTCTTGTGGAGGAGAATTAAAGACATGGTCTACTAGGTGCGTCCAACAACTAGGGAAGACATGAAAAAAAAAATGGATCTCTCAGCTGTGCTGAAGGGTTCCGTGCAATCACGGATGTTAGGAGGAGATGAGAATGTTGTTTAGTACAAGGTGGCAGACTATGAAGAGTGTACGTACATAAACAATGTACAGCATTTCTAAGAAGATACCATCAATGACCTGTGTTCTCATTTGAAATTTCGAAGTTGACCACAGGTACCCCTACTTCTGGTTTGTTGCGGGAAATGGTACTACAACCAATCGAAAGATTGCAAAACTCTCTTTGCTAATACTTTCTATTTTTTTTATTACTTATCACTAGAGACGAAAATTCCATGTAAATGCATGTTTTTATAAGAACGTAGGATATAGCTCGAACTTAGTATTTATCCATTTCATTACTTTCCGGTTCCAATTATGTGTACTTTTTCCGTGCATGTTAGCATGTTTTGGCCTTTTTGGGGATAAAAACATGCATAATGCATATTTAAGCAATTTTTAGCATAATCATGCATTACTGCCAATACAAACAAAACAACAATTGAAATCATATTCCAGTGTTGAGGCTGCCACGTGTGTCTGACATTTTGTAAGTTATGTGATAAAAGACGCACGTTATTTTCTCGTGAGAATTAGGTGAATTTATTGGTATTGACATCATACAGCAAGTATTGTTGCTTGACACGGATTAACACATACTTACGATATCGGACATATATGTGAATTTTAATAAAGCAATTGAAGAAATAGGATCACAAAAATTATTAATAAGCAATGCCGCAAAAAAAAGTATGGGATTCATAGGACGACACTAGGAGATGACATTAGTGAAAAGCATGGAAGACAGCCTGTATTTAATCAAGAAGAAGGGTATGCAATTGCTGATCATGTTATAGTAGTTAAATGCAGATTTTTGTACTTTCAGTAGAACAGTGTTGTGACTCGAAAATTGTGATTTGTGAAGATATGCTATTTCCTTGTAAAATACTGCTGTAAAAATATTTTAATAAATAGGTGCCAATTTACGAAAGTAATATATGATTTTCGACATATGACAGTATTCTACTGCGAGTGCGATTTGATCCCCCTCAATTTAATGACAAGAAAGCTATTTCAAGTTTGCCATTGACTTTCATAGATATTGCATTAATTAAATATAGACCGTTAATTATCTATTAGCAGTTCCTTATATTTATATTTTCTAAATATCTTGTAATACTGATATGATATAACAATAATAAAATTGCATTGGCTTCGACTTAGTTATATTTAAAATGTTGGCAATAATAGATATGAAAGGTTCTCAACATTCCCAAACACCCCTTCCTACGAAACAAAAAACACTACACTGTGAGGTGGTCAACTCTGACCGGGAAAATGTAAGAGTTACATCATTCATTTCAGTGAGGTGGTCAACTCAAGACCATTTCCTGGGTTGAGTCTCCCATTCTTTTTTAAATTTTTTCTGGCACTTATGAACAACATAATATTCCAAAATTGTAAGAATATGTCTTAAATATTAGGTCCCTTCTTTGTGTGGGACATTTTACTTGACCAATAGCGTATAGCAGGAAGAGTGGAGTAAACTGTCTTAGTTAACCTTTTTCAATTCAGGTGCTCAGTTGTGTTGAGTACAGATGGTGATGGTCTGATGGAGAATGAAACTCATTTGTTCTTCATCATTCAAAGGAGCATTTTTACAGAGACTTTTTATAATCATTAATATTATAAGGAGAATTTTAGGACATAAGGTGATTTTAAAGTAGGGTTCCTACATAGGTATCCCATAAAATATGGGTATGGAATATATCAGTCCCCTAACTGCCCATTGTGCAACTTAAACCAAGAAATAGATTCGGAACACCTCAAAATCTGTGCTTCAGTGGCTGGCCATGATAATATCTTTGAAAAATATTGGAGTGCAAGAGGTCAAATGACTTTATTGTCAAACGCCTGGCATTAGAAAACAACATCTTTTTTTTTTTTTTTTTTTTTTTTTTGGCGCAATGTGTCCCATTGTCCCAAAAGAGGTCTTTGGGACATGTTTTTGTCCCATATTTAAAAATTAGTGACTAAAAAAACAAAACAACTGTAATTTTATTACAAATATGTCTCCGTTACTGTAGGCAATATTAAAATATGCTACTTACTTACTTACAAATGGCTTTTAAGGAACCCGAAGGTTCATTGCCGCCCTCACATAAGCCCGCCAGCGGTCCCTATCCTGTGCAAGATTAATCCAGTCTCTATCATCATATCCCACCTCCCTCAAATCCATTTTAATATTATCCTCCCATCTACGTCTCGGCCTCCCTAAAGGTCTTTTTCCCTCCGGTCTCCCAACTAACACTCTATATGCATTTCTGGATTCGCCCATACGTGCTACATGCCCTGCCCATCTCAAACGTCTGGATTTAATGTTCCTAATTATGTCAGGTGAAGAATACAATGCGTGCAGTTCTGTGTTGTGTAACTTTCTCCATTCTCCTGTAACTTCATCCCGCTTAGCCCCAAATATTTTCCTTAGCACCTTATTCTCAAACACCCTGAACCTATGTTCCTCTCTCAGAGTGAGAGTCCAAGTTTCACAACCATACAGAAGAACCGGTAATATAACTGTTTTATAAATTCTAACTTTCAGATTTTTCGACAGCAGACTGGATGATAAGAGCTTCTCAACCGAATAATAACACGCATTTCCCATATTTATTCTGCGTTTAATTTCCTCCCGAGTGTCATTTATATTTGTTACTGTTGCTCCAAGATATTTGAATTTTTCCACCTCTTCGAAGGATAAATCTCCAATTTTTATATTTCCATTTCGTACAATATTCTGGTCACGAGACATAATCATATACTTTGTCTTTTCGGGATTTACTTCCAAACCGATCGCTCTACTTGCTTCAAGTAAAATTTCCGTGTTTTCCCTAATCGTTTGTGTATTTTCTCCTAACATATTCACGTCATCCGCATAGACAAGAAGCTGATGTAACCCGTTCAATTCCAAACCCTGCCTGTTATCCTGAACTTTCCTAATGGCATATTCTAGCGCGAAGTTAAAAAGTAAAGGTGATAGTGCATCTCCCTGCTTTAGCCCGCAGTGAATTGGAAAAGCATCAGATAGAAACTGACCTATACGGACTCTGCTATATGTTTCACTGAGACACATTTTAATTAATCGAACTAGTTTCTTGGGAATACCAAATTCAATAAGAATATCATATAATACTTCCCTATTAACCGAGTCATAAGCCTTTTTGAAATCTATGAATAACTGATGTACTGTACCCTTATACTCCCATTTTTTCTCCATTATCTGTCGAATACAAAAAATCTGATCAATAGTCGATCTATTACGCCGAAAACCGCACTGATGATCCCCAATAATTTCATCTACGTACGGAGTTAATCTTCTCAAAAGAATATTGGACAAAATTTTGTACGACATCAACAAAAGTGATATTCCTCGAAAGTTACCACAGTTGGTTTTGTCCCCCTTTTTAAAAATAGGTACAATTATGGACTCCTTCCATTGTTCTGGTACAATTTCCTTTTCCCAAATAGCAAGTACAAGTTTATAAATTTCGCTATATAATGCACTCCCACCCTCTTGTATTAATTCTGCTGGAATTTGATCGATACCTGGAGACTTGTACTTTTTCAGATTTTCTATCGCAATTTCGACTTCTGAAAGCGTGGGTTCGGGTATAAATGGCTCAGCAGTTTGTATTTCAATTTCGTCCCGATCATTTCTATTTGGCCTATGTACATTTAGTAGTTGCGCAAAATAGTTTTTCCATCTGTTTAGGATTGATGGAGAGTCTGCAAGCAAGTCACCATTCTCATCCTTGATCACGTTTACCCTTGGCTGATATCCGTTCTTAAATTCCTTTATACCCTTATATAAATCTCGAATGTTTTTATTCTTACTATTTGTTTCTACCTCATTCAGTTTTTCCTTCAAGTAACCTCTCTTTTTATTCCTAAGTGTACGACTTGCTTCCCGTCTTTCATTGAAATAATTATCTCTATTCTCCTCAACTGGATCCTGTAAGAATTTCAATTTTGCCTGTTTCCTTCTTTCTACTACGATGCAACAATCTTCATCAAACCACGGTTTCTTTTTCTTAGTTTCATAATAACCTATGCTCTGCTCAGCTGTAATTTTGATACTATCTCTGATATTTTCCCACACGCTATTAACATCTAATTCTTTCTCAACTTCGTCGGAACTTTCTAAAGTGGCAAACCTATTCGAAATTTCGACCTGATAATTTTGCTTAGCTTCCTCTTCCTTTAATTTCAAAATATTGAATTTAGTAATATTAACTTGTTGCTCTACTCGCTTGGCTACTGATAATCTTTCTCTTAATTCTCCAATCACCAAATAATGGTCAGAATTACAGTCTGCACCCCTGAAAGTTCGAATATCTACTATACTAGTATGTCTCCGTTTATCTATCAAGATGTGATCTATTTGGTTGTGTGTCAATCCATCTGGAGAAGTCCAAGTATATTTATGTATATCCTTATGGGGGAATGTTGTACTTTTGACAATTAAGTTTTTCGATGTGGCAAAGTTGACTAATCTAACTCCATTGTCACTACTAATTGCGTGTAGGCTCTCTTTTCCAATAGTTGGTCTAAAAATATCCTCCCGTCCTACTTTAGCATTGAAATCCCCCAATAAAATTTTCATGTGATATCTAGGGAACTGATCAAAAGTATGTTCCAATTCCTCATAGAAGCTATCTTTTATATGGTCGTCTTTCTCTTCTGTAGGGGCGTGAGCATTTATAACTATGATGTCGCACCATCTACCCTTAAGTACTAAATATGATAACCTGTCACTGATAAATTCGACCTTTTTTACTGCTGATTTTATTCTTTTATGAACAAAGAATCCTGTTCCTAATTGGTGATTATTGTTTCCTTCCCCATAATACAACAAGTAATCTCCTATTTGTGATATGCCATTCCCATCTAACCTAACCTCTTGTACTCCTACGAAGTCTATTCTATATCTAGCTAGTTCTTTTGCTACTAATGTTACCCCTCCTGTTCTATAAAGACTAGTTACGTTCCAAGTGCCAAATCTCAAATCCTTATTCCTTTGCTGTGGTCGTGCCAGAGAATCAGTCCTATTCCGAGGCTTATTATAGGGATACGTAACAAGCTGTTTTTTACGGTGATGGGTTGTTAGCCCTTCGCCCAACCCCCAAGCTGGAGGACCACCCCTTATCGGCTGTCCACGACTGCTTATTCAATATATTCGCAGCTACCCTCCATATCTGGAGGCCGTCTCCTCTATCCGCAACCTGAGGACGCGCCATGCCGTGGTGATAGGGTACATTGGCAACATTGAAGGCAACATTAATTGTGATGTCATTCACGTGCCATCTAATCATAGCATTATATTCAAATTTCTATTTTATGTCACTGTCAAGCATCTCTCATTCTATACAGAATGTTCCATCATGAAACCAACACACTTTGCTAACATTTTCAAATGGTCATTCTATGCAAAAGAGTTTATATACACCATGGGTCGATTCGGCTTTGTTACAAAGATAATGGACTGAAATTTTACTACACTAGAGTTATTATACAAACATGTGAAATTCCAGGTTTTCACACCTGCAAGATCCCATAATCAGTTTGATTCATTGTATTGTTTTAATCACTTCAAAGACAACATGGGAAAGCATGGTAGAAATATACACCAAAGCTCATTTTTTTTAAATCAGTGTTAAGTGTCCCGTATTTTTTTTTCTGGTGTTTCTGGGAACCCTATTTTAAAAGTAAGACAGAATTGTATCTGTGAGCCAATATGAACCACAGAAAAGAAAAATGACTGTCAGAAAATTTTACAGCCGAAAATTTAGAACATTGTCAAAGAAATGCATTTCATAACTGTTGAAAGAGTGATACAAAATAAAGGCAGATGAGCAACATGAAGGAAAAAGATTATCTGAGGATTGTTAAAATAAACTGTAACAAGAGTGCCGAAAAAATTGAGGTTATGTGAAATCTTCAATTTTTTTAAAGATAATACCCCGAAGTACAAGGTGTACATTGTGAAGCTGTAATTGCACCAGGCCAAACCCCTGACCACAGTTCTATAAAAGTACTTAGGGTGAAACTTCATAAGGGAATAAGAACAGTCGGTGGAAGCAAAGAATTGAAAAAAGTTTGAAGGAAGAATGGAACACAATTTATCCGAATATATCCCTCATTCACAAAAAGAAAAATGAACAACTACTATGGCAAGGCAATTAGAGAGAAAAGAAGACACATTGTGATACATTTGTCATTCGAGTTCATATGTTATGTTATGTTATTGTTATGTTTGGAAGGTTGCTGTTGTTTTTGTCATCGGATTAAATAAACTACTTTTTCTTTAGCTTTTCCTTATGCCTTTTTAGGTGTCAGATTCCCTTAGCCAGTTGTATGCCATTTACTGTATTTTACCCTATTCTGTATTAGTCTTTTTGTCTCCTGTAAGGTCTTTCCCCCTTTGTTTACAAATTTTTCAAAATACCATTTCCATTCTATTGTAGATCTTCCTTTTCTGTTTCGTTCTGCTCTTATCCTCAAAAGTTTATTTTGGTTTCCTTTTGTTATCCATTCTGTTTACTTGACATAACCATGTATGTATTGTTTTTATTACCAATTCTTGGTTTAGATCTGTCTTAAATGGCTAATTCTTATTCTGTCCCATTTAGTTTTTCCTATACATTTCTATAGATACCTCTTTTCTGCACTTGTAATTCTAATTTCATGTTTTTGTTAACAATGGCAACTTTCTGAACTGTAGAGGAATATTGGTAGAGGAGAACTTCTGAGAGGTGGAATCCAGTTTAGAAGTTAATTCCCTGTATTGAGAGGCTCCACAAATCTTGTCTACGATTTTTCGACAACAGTGGTGACTTGAGAAAATTTGTTTCAACAAGCTGGGATGAATGTTGGGGAATATAAATGAGAAATCTTATGGGGATAAACGTTAGAGAGTTGAAGTTGGCAGGTAATTAGTATGTGATGTTCAAATATTTAATCTAAACGTAATTACAGTATACTGACCGAAGACATATACAATAGTTGTTGAAGATACTCCCATTTAGACAGTTTATAGGAGTATCTAAAAGTTCAGGTTGATTTAGGCTTACAAGGAATGCACCAAGAACGAAGTGGCCAGGAGTCAAATGTAAAGTATCTGTAAGGTTGCCAGACAGAACTGTTATATGTCTTAAATTCAGGCATGCTTCATTTTAAACCAGGACTGTGTACAAATCTTCATAGTTAAATGTGCCCATACCAGCTACCTGCACATGTTTTGGTTCGTAGATTTAATGTTTGACTCCCATGTCTTGAAATGATATAGATCCCCAAATCTTATAGAGCTTTTGCAACTCTCGGTTTGTACCAGTGAAATTAATTCCATTGTTGGAGTACACATTTAAACATTTACGACTTCTTTAAGTGAATCTTCTAAGGGAAGCACTGGATATTAAATGTTACAAGTTCTAAGTGCATTGCTTTAGTGGTCAAACATATGAACAGTGTCACATAGCAATTCTGCATAGATTTGCTTCTGTGTGATCTATATATCATGATTGGATCAGAATAGTCTACACACGTTTTATACTAAATGTAAGTGAAGGTGGCACACACTGTTGTGGGAGTTGTCCCATGAGTTGATCTATTGTAAATCTCTCTTGAGTGAAAGCACTTGACATATTTGTATATTGTTGGTCTATTGCTTCTTGTATTCTGGTACTCAGTATTGTAGATTTTTATTTATTTTATTAGGTTATTTTACGACGCTGTATCAACATTTCAGGTTATTTAGCGTCTGATTGAGATGAAGGTGATAATGACGGTGAAATGAATCCGGGGTCCAGCACCGAAAGTTACCCAACATTTGCTCGTATTGGGTTGAGGGAAAACCCTGGAAAAAACCTCAACCAGGTAACTTGGCCCAACTGGGATTCGAACCCAGGCCACCTGGTTTCGCGGCCAGATGCACTGACCATTACTCCAGAGGTGTGGACAGTATTGTAGACATATTGTAGCTATTATGAGCTGAGGATCCCCATGCAGTAGCCAGAAATGTTAAAGTATGATATTTGGGAGGTAAAATTGAATTATTTGATGGTTTACTTCATAGCTCGGCAATCAATCTTTGACTTACTCTTAACAGACTATCTTCACTTGCGGATGAATGAAGACTTAAAGTAAGTTATTACTGTTCCTTTGTATAAGTATTTTTGTTAATTTGAAATTTATCCTTTGAAGAGGTGGAAAAATTAAAAAATCTTGGAACAACAGTAACAAATATAAATGATACTCGAGAGGAAATTAAATGCAGAATAAATATGGATACGCCTGTTATTATTCGGTTGAGAAGCTTTTGTCATCCAGTCTGCACTCAAAAAAGCTATAGTTATGTTACTGGTGGTTCTGTATGGTTGTAAAACTTTAACTCTCATTTTGAGAGAGGAACAGAGGTTAAGGGTGTTTGAGAATAAGGTGTTTAGGAAAATATTTGGGGCTTAGAGGGATGAAGTTACAGGAGAATGGAGAAAGTTACACAATGCAGAACTGCACGCATTGTAGTCTTTAACTAGCATAATTAGGAACATTAAATCCAGACATTTGAGATAGGCAGGGCATGTAGCATGTATGGGCAAATCCAGAAATGCATAGAAAGTGTTAGTTAGGAAGCTGGAGGAAAAAAAAAAAACCTTTTGGGGGCCAAGACGTAGGTGGGAGGATGATATTAAAATGGATTGAGGTAGTTGGGATATGATGCTAGGAACTGGATTAATCTTGCTGAGGATAGAGACCGATGGTGGGCTTATTGAGAGGGCAGCAATGAACCTCCAGGTTCTCTAAAAGCCATTTGTAATAGGTCTTTTGTTATATAAATCTTTTAGCTCCTTATGATATGCTTTCTCTTGCGTCTGTCTCTATGTCTGTAATGGTGATTTTAATTCTTTGCATATATAATACTTCAATAATTTTTTGCAGGCAGATCGTATGTTACGAATGAATTGTAGGACGTAAGCCATTACATTAACCAACTTAATTTTAGAGAATTTATACAGGACTACATTAAGAGTCATCATTATATGTCACGATAGTTCTCTTGACCTTTGCAGATATATCAATTTGTGTTATCTTCTGAACATTTCCTGAACGTATGGTAGAGTGCTCTTTAAAATATGGTGCACCTTACCACCATAATGTTGCACGTTGAAGCATTTGTGTAATTGCTCCTGTAGAGATCATGTGAGATGGATTCATGATTTAAGGAATGTGCTTCCATTGTTGTACATTACTCGAAGTTTGTATCTCAGCCGTATAATGAGCAATAAAAGGAGTTCATCTTGATGATAGTGAACTCAACCAAGTCAATATTACCATGGAGTCAGCCCAAAAAAATGAAATGTAGAAATAGTCAGATGTAAGATTTTCAATGTTTCTTACACTAGACTTGCCATAAGAATAGCACCACATAATTCCAGTCTACGATAGATGATTTTCTTAAAGGTGCTACCCTAGATGTAGCACAGAGCAATTAGACATTTCATTGTCATTAATGACTGCAAGTAAATCACACATCACTTGTTTAGGAAAAGGTAGGCATGCAATTGTATATCCTTTAATTGCAGAAATTCTAATCAATCTCTCTTAATATCAATATTCTTTTAGCCAAATAATTGTGAGTGTAACACTTTTTAAGGAGGAAAGGAACTGGCCATCCTACCCCCATAATTTCCTGGTTTAGTTGCCTAATGAGTGATGCTTTGTTGGTGTCACTTGTAAGGTTCAGACCTGTTTTCGGTCAGTTGACTAAATGACAACACTTTTTTTATTGATTTAGCAGTTTTTCAAGTAGAGGATCATACACTGCAACTGTGCCACCACAAATACTGCATGAGCATCTTAAATGAGATAAATATAAGGCTTATCAATCCCAAAGGATCAAGTATGAATGCTATAGTACAGTGATTCTCAACCTATAATATGCGTACCACTGCTGGGTGGTACTTAAAGTGTGAAAGAAAAATATAAATTATCATAAAATACAAATATATATAGCTGTTTTGTGTATATTTCATGGAACACTCCATTAAATAAATTCAAATAGTAACTTCATTAATTAAACACACCTAAATAAAGCAATAATTTACTGGTATTGAACCATAGAAACTTTTATTATGACTCTGGGAGAGAAACGATGATTTGTCATTATAAATTTGGTTAGTAGTACAGCTAATGTCCTAAATTAAAAATAGTAGTGTCACTGAAAAAGATTGAAAACCACTGCTATATAAATGAAGTGTATAAACAATTGAATGCTCTTTCATATTTAAGTATAAAAATATAGGGGTGCCATTTGAAATTTCAAAGTGGGGGTAGCTGGGAGGTGGGGGTGAAATCTAAAATGCAATTACGCCTGGTTTCAGACTCCCCCCCCCCCCCCCAACATCTAAGTTGACGTGTTTTTTTGTTTAAATTGAATTCAATTTAAATAGTTATTTAGACTGGGAAGTTTTGAAATGAAAGCCCTGTACATTTGGTTTAATAAGGAAGGGACTAGTGAAACTAGTGTATGGAGTGTGGCATTGTATGGGACAGAAACATTGACATTACGACGAAGTGAAGAGAAGCGAATAGAAACATTTGAAATGTGGATATGGAGAAGAATGGAACGTGTGAAGTGGACAGATAGAATAGACATGAAGCTGTGTTGGAAAGAGTGGGTGGAGAAAGAATGATGCTGAAACTGATCAGGAAGAGGAAAAGGAATTGGTTGGGTCACTGGCTGAGAAAAAACTTCCTACTGAAGAATGCTCTGGAAGGAATGGTGAACGAGAGAAGAGTTCGGGGTAGAAGAAGATATCAGATGATGGACGATATTAAGATATATGGTTCATACGAGGAAACAAAGAGGAAGACAGAAAATAGGAAAGGCTGGAGAAAGCTGGGTTTGCAGTGAAAGGTTTGCCCTTGGGCAGAACACTAAAAGAATGAAATGTGACATATGAATAAATATGCATTAATTATTAGAGTTGGTAAATTTTCACAGTTACGATAAATGTGAAATGTTACCAAAGACTGTCGAAATAAGTAATTTTTTGTTTAAAAAATATGTTAAGTATATTAGTGTAGTTTTTAATTCCTCATAAAATGCGAAATTTGTTTCTTCCATTTTCCTTGTCTTTTTCGTATTCGGTAACAGATGCCTGGACAAAAGCTATGGCAAATCTCGCTATTGTACTTAACCGTATTTGGTCACTTGACATAGTTTATGATAACAAGAAACACATTATGGCAAAAACTTTCTATTCTCTCATGAATTCGAAGTAAAATTTTTGGAGAATGGTTTGTTTATAAAGATGTTTCTCAGTCATGTAGAATCTTGATAAGGGATATGAATAGGATTCACCCAAGTGAACTTTATTTTGATGTTGAGGCATCGAACAATAATATAAAAACAAAACTGGCAGCCCAAATCTCTACAATTCACACTGTAAGACAGTAGTTTCTATTATAGTGTTTTAAGTGTCTAGGCTACACTAAGCACTTGGGGAAAGCAACATGCATGTTGATGTGCGATTGAGACAGCAGACTCCTACTCTCTCCAGTCTAGCTATAATCTTGCTCACAATAGTACCTGTAGTTAGAAAGACCAAAAACTTCAGATTTTCTTTATCAGTTTAAAAAAAATGGTGGGAAAAGTGGAAAATGTAACTACAGTTTTTATTCAGAATACTTCTGATATTCTTAGGTTTCCAGATTACTTCAGCTTCGACACTGATAAGCAGAAAAGTTTTGTAAATATAAATACAAAGTAGATGTAATATACATATGTATTTCTGTAAATAGTTTTAAGTTATCATGGTGTTCTAGTGGCTAGAGTGCTGGACTTATAATCCTGTGGACCTGGGTTCGATCCCCGGCATAGATCCAATTTGTAACCTGTGTTGAGCAAGCCCATGATACAGGTAACACAGGGGTTTTTTTTTTAGGAGCTCTTGTGGCATCCCAACAAATTCCATCATTTCATCTCATCATGGGTGTAGTGTAGACCAGACTCTTATGGCGCACCCTGAGCAATGACTCTGTTGATAATTTGGTCTACACAACTGGCTTCATATGGGTGAATGAAAAAATAGTCAAGTACCTGCCATTAATTAAAAAAGTAGCTTTAAGATTATAATTACACTAATACTGTAGCCTAATATGGCATTTATGGTACAAAAGTGCATAAACAGGGTTTTGATTGTTAATACCAAATATTTACTTTAGTCCCATGAACTATCATAACATGTGTAATTATACCCTTTAAAAAGTCACAGTGGAAAACTCTGTAGTACTATGTTTTTGTATAATCTTTTTAATTTATTGCTTTTGAAGAATGATAATTTCTCACCATTGTTTTAAACTGTATGCAGAAAAGTAATTTTAATGGACTTTATATCTTCAACAGTGGTTCTAAGGATCACAGTGATGAATTAGCTGCACCAGACAATAATGGAATAGTGACAGCAGTTGAAGTAATGACTGCACAATTTATCTTACAGGTGTCAACTTTCTCCATCACCATCCACAATACAACATGCTCCAAGCTCCTCAAGGATAAAGCATATGGATGAAGATAGATATATTGCCAGAAATTCTCCTTTTGTTGGTATTAAGACTGAAGATGATTCACAGGTTACTCATGAAGCAGAATGTTGTTTTTGTGGGTTATCTTTCCCACAAAAATGTGATTTGGAAGTGCACCATTTAACTGTACCAACAGAGTGTGATTTAAATTGTAGACTCTGTGATAAAGTTTTTTTATTGAAAGATGATTTTCTGGACCATATGAAAAATCATGATGAAAATGTGCAGAAGTACAACATTGTGTGCTTTTATTGTGGTGTGTGCTTTTCTAAAAAAATTGAATTAGCTATTCATGTTTCGTCTGTTCATTCAAGCAGCAAGTTACATTGTGTAGAATGTAAAGAAACATTTCAATGTGAAGGACTGTTTTCTGAGCACATGAGAGGACATAAAGAACTGAAAGAAAGTAGTTCCATAAGTTTGTGGTCAGAATGTGTAGGTAGTGCTAAAGAAGCAGGCAGTTGTGGAGTAGTTACAAGAACTAAAAAAAAATGCGAGCAACATTTAGCTGCTACTTCTAAAAAATACTTTACATGTGACATGTGTGGAAAAATATTTACAAGGCATTTTGACATGAAAAGACACATGGATGTTCATGAGCCTGATAGAATATATGTATGTAGCGAATGTCCAAAAACTTTCAAGTCTAGGGGAAGTTTGAGGGAACATAAGAAAAATCATATGTTGGTAAAAATGTCTACAGACAAGATACAGAAAGTGGGCTGTCAGTGCAAATATTGTGGTCGATTGCTCTCAAGAAACTATGACTTAAAACGACACATGAAAATTGTGCATGGTTCTCAGAAGTTGCAAAGTACTTTTACATCCCAAAATACATCTAAGAGATTGAAGTGTGAGACAGTTGATGCAGCTGATAAGAAAGAACAGTGGAATGAGTATCAGTCTGAAACATTAAATTTACTTGAATGTCATAAGTTGGAAAATGTGGTTAGTGGTGAAAAACAGGACTCCCAAGAGAGATTCCCTTGTGACATTTGTGGAAAATCATACACAAGAAAATATGATGTAAAGCGTCATAAAAAATTGCATAATTCCAAGGATTGTATAGAAGAAGATAACAGTAAAAAAGTTCAAATAAAACGCAAAAAAGCCTATGAGGAGTTCTCTAAGTACAATTTGATACCACTCAGTGAAGAAGAATTGTCTTGTGCAAAGGTTGAAATCAATGGTAAAACGTTATACCGCTGCACTTACTGTAAGCAACACATTATAACAAGATACAACTACGTTCGACATATTCGGATACATACAGGTGAAAAACCATATCCTTGCCCTCAGTGTGGGAAAAGATTTCGTATTCAAACATTATTAAATCGTCATGTGAATGATGTGCATGAAGGCATCAAGAAATATCCATGTGATGTTTGTGGAAAGAAATTTTCTAGTAGTAGTGCTAGATCTGAACACAGATTTATACACTTTGATGAGCGTGCTTTCATGTGTCATGTATGTGGAAAAACATACAAAACAAAAGCTTGCCTTAAAATGCATAGTAGATTTCACAAAGCTATTGGTGATTACCAGTGTCCGCATTGTGATAAGCAATTTAAAACACGCCCAAGCTTAAAATCACATATAATGATACATACAGGGGAGAAACCTTATGCTTGTCAATTCTGTGGAAAATGTTTTCGAACAACACATGAATTAAAAAACCACGAATTGATACACACAAACACTGAGACATTCCACTGTACAGTATGTGGTAAAAAATTTGCCCAGGAACGATACCTCAAGAACCACCTTCGTAATCATAGAACCAATGTTACAAAAACAAATTAAAATTACCCCAGGTCAGATGTCTAGTTTTTGTGTTGCATTTCTTTTTTTGTTTTAAAACTAAATTAAACAAGATTACTATTACACGTTAGGTCTTCTTAAAAAATACTCCTCTTTTGTATATATTGGAATTTGTTTTCAGATGTAATTTATATATATTACTGTATTACGGTACTGTTAAAAATGTATCAGAGAGAAGAATTCAGAAATATAAGCTATAAGAAATCTGTGCTTACATTGAAATAATGACTTTATTTAGACATATACATCTTGATTACACAACTTTCAACACTACATCACTTCGGAATAATATACTACATTTCTTGGACTTGTTAAAATTAGGTTACCTTGTTGACTAGTTTCAGCCTGTTGTAGGCTATCCTCAGAACTGGGCTTTTAGAGTTACAGGAACCTTAACATCAGATAAGCACTAATGATTTGGTTACTAGGTTTTGTCAATATTTTTCCTGCAATAGTTATAACAGTTGCACATAATAAGTAATGAAATTCAATTCGTCTTTCTAATCTTTTTGTCCTATATTTCATAAAGTGTCTGATTGTCAACCTCCTGGTATAAAAAAGCCAGGAGATTGTTGTTATGACCCAGGAGGTTGACATTTTGCTCTATTGTATTTTATTGTTAGGCCATGAATGTAATTTTTAGATTATGAAAATGGTTTAGGTATCAGTCTACTATATGATAATTTCAGTGTCTATTTCAGAATTTTATATATTATGTCTTAGAAGTGATGGTGAGAAATGCCTGTTTTTTTTTTTTCTGTTTGTAAGCTCCAAAGAAGATGAATCTCACGTTCGTGTTTGATATTTCCCTCCAATTGTACATCTGCTTCAGTATTAACAACCTGGGCAGCAAAAATATTCCTATATATATATTGCAGGAGGCTGACATTTAAAACTCTGGAAAAACTTTACAAATACAGAAGAAATTCGTAAATGGTGTAAAATATTTTATAGACATGCTATATTACACTTTTAAGTATACATTTGTAAATAGTGGATGAGATAATTAAGAAAAAAATTATTGTTGTATCATGAGGCTGGCATTTAAGGAGTTCTTCATTTTTATCACCACTGTATGAAATATTTAAACGATAATTTGAGGTGGGAAATATAAGCCTTCTATCATAAAAGATGTGCGATTTTTTCAACCTTTCTTCAAAGTTAGTTTTTGCAGGAATGGTTTCTTACTTCAAATTAGCAACATTTGAGAGATTCACCCATACATATATAGCACACAAGATCACAATGCCATATCAACAAGGGACGAGTTGCAAAGCTTTGGTGGGAAACTACCACATCTTCCTTACAGCCCACACTTATCTCCATGCCATTTCCATATTTTTGGAGATTTGTACAGAAGCCTGAAGGGAAACCACAATTTATCACACAAAGCTATTGTTGCATTTTGAATATAATTACTGTACTTACCACTTACGAGGCAACTAATCAATATCAATCAATATTCCCATCATTCCTGCGTGGATCACAGGGCTCCCAGGAAGCTTCTCCATCTGACTCTATTCCTGGCCAACTCCTTGATCTCACTCCATGTCTTCCCCATCGTTTTTGCTTCTGTGAGAACAGTTCGTTTCCATGTTATCTTGGGTCTGCCAATTCCTCTGCTACCCTGCGGATTCCAATCCAATGACTTCCTGGCGGGGTCATCTGGTACGAGGCAACTAGGTGAGGAGATAATGGGGTAGGGTGGCCAGTTCCTTTCCCCCTGCATTGCATACATCACTGATTAGCTACATATTACACTAATCAGATGCATACAACCGATTGTTCTTATTCTGACACATATAGTCAAGTGAGATGTACTGCCTGATAATAGATGTACATATCAGCCAGAACCTCAATCAGAGACACCTTTTATTTTATCTGTCATTAATAACAAATCATAGCAGAGTGCATCAAACAAAGACCTGCAATCATGCTTATGTTAGAAAAAAATAAGGTAATCAAAAAAAAAAAAAAAAAAGCCCTCTGCAGCTCAATGAAAAGTGCTTCTAGGAGATCAAAATTTTTTTGTGTGAAATGTTGGCACCATTATTCAACTTCTGCGAATTCTTAAATTTTTTAATTCGGGAAAAATTTTTTTTCTGCCTTTCTCGATATGTCCTAGTGTATAGACATCAGGAACTTAAGATGACACATGGGCAAAATATGAAATTTCATCAAATCTCACATATAAAGTCAATTAGACAGTGTTCATGTGTTAGATGAGAAACATACAATATATATAACACAGTTGTATGAACACTTTTAGAAGTGTTCATACAACTGTGTTATATATATTGTATGTTTCTCATGAAATTTGATATTCTAAACAATTGCATTCCATGGGAACAAGAGTTTTCACGGTTCACGATGTGTAGAATGCAATTAACACCCAAAAAATTGTCGTATTTTTTATATTTTGCACGATTTCTTTTTCCTTCCATTAATATTTAAATAACAACCATTGAACCAGGCTTTCCAGATATCATCAGAAGATAATAGAGATGTTTTCTAGGAAACACTTGGAAAAACTCAAGCTACCCATCCACCATGTGGCATCAATGAATTCGAGAAGCCAAAACAAAGAAATGGTTCCTATTCGACCTTTGCTCATTCTTTCAAATTCTGTGAGTCTTTTCAGTGTTGCCATGTCTACTTTTATATGTGTAATTTAATTTCTCCTCGTTTTGCAACTTCATGGGTTTTTATTGGACAAAACTATAATCATATTAACTGATAGAAGATATAATATTTTGTCAGAAAAATAGAAAAGATAATTGTGTTCTAACCAGTGTTGATCCCCCAGTAGCTTTTGCATTTGGGTAAGGATATGATGATGCTGATAGACTGTTTAATTACGCAGATTTATTTCATTTTTTCATTTCATTTATTATATTCCATAGATCTTACATTAGCAATGAAGCTTGAAGATGTGGAACAAGTCAAAATTTTAAAAGATTACAATTACAATTTTCACAAAATTTTTTTACAATTTTGCAATTTTCTACATTTTTTGGCATTTTATTTGGTAATATATTAAATATAGACAAAACTATTAATATCCAAAGGCTTATTTTGTAAATCATGATATAAATCGGTTCCAAATGGTTTAGGAATGAAGATAATTTAAGCACTCAATTATTTCACATTTTCATATTTTGCCAAAAAATTTTTTTTCGTATTGTGCCCGTCTTTATTTATGATTAATTTTATGAGAAGAGAAATTTAACATGTGTTCAAAATAAGTAAAATTAGCAGTCTCATAACAAGCAGTAATGTATGAATTGATTAATTTTACTTGGGTAAATAAATAAATTTATACATCTTGATTACACAACTTTTAACACTGTATCACTTTGGAATATGTAGTTTATTGCTTTCGTGTGTTAAATATTTGGTGCAGTATCTTGTTGACTAGTTTAAGCCTGTTGTGGGCTATCTTCAGATCAGGACCAACCAGTTCTGAAGATAGTTCACAACAGGCTGAAACTAGTTAACAAGGTACTGTACCTAATATTTAACACAAGAAAGCAATAAACTACTTATTTCAAAATAAATTTACTAGTAAACATTTCTAATTCTTTTTTAAAACTAAATTTGTTATGTGCTCTGGTTTACTTAATTTAAGTTGTTTATGTATAAATTGCTTATTTTTTTTTGTTTTATTAAATAAATATGATGGTTAGCATGCCTAATTTGCTTTAAAATTAAATTCATTATGTCTTCTGAGTTACTTAATTCAGATTAATATTACAGCATATATGTTGACATAATTATGTAACTCTGAGGACAATATTTATTTTAGTTCACATAAAATGATTTCAGTAGCATCTTGGAGATTATTTGTTGTGAACTTAATAGGAAATTTAGCTGAAAGGACAATACTTTGGTTCGTGTGATTGAATGAGTTTTCAATTGGGTATTAGACTTTATTTTTTGGTGTCTAACAAGACATTTGCTGGTTTACAGTGTTTCCTTTCAGTACTTTCAGTAGTGAGCTAAGTCTTATTTATTGGGAGCCTAATGGACATTAGAAGGTGCTTTCATCAAATACACAAGAAAGATAGCTTTCATTAATCACCAAGTTATTCACTTTTCTTGGGCAAGAAAATTTTCTGAGATAAAATAATTTTGCATTCACCATTTCGTGGCTGTGTGTGCGCGTGCATAATGAAACATGCTTACTCAGAAACTTTAATACAAATATAATATGGCGAAACCAGTATTTAAAGAGTGGGTAGGCAGAATGTAATGCATTACTATGTTATTAATGGAGAAAATTTTATTTCTGTCACTAAGGAACTTTATAAAAAAAAAGTCACTATATTATGTTTAAGCATCTTACAATACAAAAGTTTAATTATTTTTGTCACTTAAAATTGTTAAAAGTAGTTAGATCTAGCTGTGCTGAATTGGCAATACTGACATAAAGCATGGGAAGGTCTGATTATTCCTTGTTAGTTGCTGCGGTTGATTGTGAGACATTCCTTGTAGCTACGTGGGAGGAGTTGGTAGAAATTTCTCCTGCCATTAAAGAACCTCACATTTTTCTGTTGCGCCCAATTCCCTCTACAAGTGTTGAAGAGGCAAGTGAATTTTTTTTACTCACACATAGATCCTTATTACCCTGTCCAAGTACATTTGTCATTGATATGTGCCACCATCTAGCAGTCAGTGAGTGAAGAACACAGAACAATAATCAGATTTTATTAGTCACACTAATTACAGCGCAGAAATTTATTGCAGTATTTATAATTTTATAATTTATAATTGCCTCAATTGCCTCCAAATAGCTTCGCCACTGCAAATATATAACAACACATTGTATGATCCTTAATTTAGTGACTAATTGGGTCGACTTGTGCTTACTCACACATAAATAATTCGTTCCTTGTGTGCATTTATTTTAGTTAAGGAAGAAAAAAGAAATGCAATCATGTTTTTTTTTTCAGTAAGGCTCTGATTTCTTACTCTTTCATCTTTATTACTTACCAAGCATATCATCAGTGTCAACTGGTATTATTTAATCAATGCAATTCAACTATTGAAAATATAAACAAGAATTGGGTTTATAATGAAGGTATGCTGTTAAGTGAATTTTAATGCACAGTTTTCTTTGTAATCGAAAATATTGTACTGTTTATAACTATTAGCACTAGTAAATTAATTCATTTTGCTGTCTAATATATATTAATCTCATTCCTCATATTATTATAGAAGAAGTGATTGGAGAGCTTCATTCAACAGCTGTAATCACTCTGCACACTTTGTCTTGCAGGTATCATCCGTCTTCTCTGACAACATTCAGAGCTTTCCTTGAAACACAGAATCCATGGAGAAATCTGCCCAAGACCGAGAATGACTCTGACACTTCAAATGGCACGTCAGTATTTATAAAAACTGAAGATGACATTCTTGAAATTGAACATGAGTGCCGTTATTGCAGAACATGTTTTGATAGTAATGGTGAATTAGCAATGCATTTATCAGTTACACATTCGACTAAAGTGTTTCATTGTAACATATGTGATGAAATATTTTATGAAAATAAAACACTACTTTTGGATCATATGAAAAGCCACGATCAGCAAATAGGTCTCTGGTCTGATACGACAGGAAGAAATTTGGTAATACCAGGTTTTATAGATCACATCCCAATAGCTACAAAACCAGCAGATCAATCGTCTAGCATAAACAAACAGATGGCTGCAAAAAAGACTTACCCATGTTCAGTGTGTGGCAGTATCCTGACTAGAAGTTTTGATCTTAAGCGACACATGAGAATTCATAAACCTCATGAAAAAGAAAATGGTTCTAAAAGACAACAGTTCCAATGTATGTATTGCAACAAATTACTTTCACGTAAATTTGATTTGAAAAAACATGTTTTAGCTGTACATACTCTTAAAACCTCAGAAGGTGCATACACTGAAGAAAGATCTAGTTTACAAAGTAAGGATTTAGAATTGCCAGTTAAAGTAGAACTTACATCTGAGACAGAAGGCATGAATACAGGTAGTGAAGAAATGAAACAGATGAGGCAGTATGAGTTCTCTTGTGACATATGCAGAAAAACATACACTAGAAAATATGACATGATGAAACATAGAAAACGGCATACTTTAGAAGAATTGGGACAAATGGAAGATTTTTGTGATGAAAACAATGATGATACTGGTGATTACTTATTAACTCATACTAAAACACCGCAAGAGATGGCCAGTAATGATCACAAGATAGATGTTAGTAATGTAAAGAAGGAAGAAGACGACATATCTCGTGCTAAAGTTGAAGTGAATGGGCGTATAGTTTACCATTGTGATCAGTGTAATAAACATATTGTAACAAGATATAGTTACATCAGACATTTACGAATACATACAGGTGAAAAACCGTTTACATGTCATGTGTGCGGTAAACAATTTCGTGTGCAGGCCCTTCTTAGCCGCCATGTTCGAGAGGTCCATGACCGCATAAAGAATCATCCTTGTGATATTTGTGGAAGACGCTTTGCAAATAGTAATGCACGCAATGATCATAGGAGAACACACACTGGAGAACGTCCCTGTGTGTGTCATCTCTGTGGTAAGGCTTTCAAAACAAAAGCGTCACTCTTTGTGCACAGCAAGTTTCACTCTGATGTGTTTCCACACCCATGCCCTCACTGTGATAAGAGGTTCCGTCGACGTCAGCAATTAAACATTCACATCTTACACCACACAGGGGAGAAGCCCCATACGTGTCCCTTCTGTGGCAAAAGTTTTCGTCTCAGTAAGACTCTTAAAGATCATACATTGATACATACTAATAAGGAAACTTTTGAATGTGTAATATGTGGAAAACATTTTGCACAGGAGCGTTATCTTAAAAATCACGCAAGAAACCATAGACTTAGAATTACAAATAGAAATCTTATGGCAAACTGAAACATTAATTTACAATTGCTTGCTTTTAAGTTTGGAAGAAATCAGCACTTCTGTGTGCAAGTGCTTCTCTCCCTGTCGCTGACCCATACAAATTGTTTATAATAACATTGATAAATCTAAAACAAGTTAATGGGAACATAATCTGTATCATGGACTAAGCTTTACAGTAAGTGTCTTCTTTATCTCTAAATTTTTTAATAGAACATTAGTTGACATAATTTGTAAATTAATGTTTCAAAATACATAATGTAGTCAGATAATGAGTCAATTAATATTCATCAGAAACGGACTTAATAGTTATCTGAAGGTGTTTGCTATTTTAGTGTAACTGTTGTCTTGTTTAAGCTGTTTTTCTATACCTGGTTGTCACTGAGTTAATTTGATAGATTTTTTCACTTAATTACACATTGCCACAAATACTGAATTAACATCAAAAAGCTTCTAGTGCTTTTAAATGCTTCAAGATAATAAAAGAACAACGATAATGAGACAGTGATAGTCACAGTGATTATAATTATGATGTAAATACTTGTTTTGTTAGTGAAATGACTCCAGTATCGATTTTCTCGTGGCTAACGAGAAAGACAGACAGTGGTATGACATCACATTCTTAGTCATAACATGACCAACATTGAAAACTTTATATATAAATGCACGTTTAACATGAGTTTAATATAGCAATTCCATTGTTTTCTTTAGAACTTTGAACATGTATTTATATTAGGCAATTGTTACGATGACCATGCCTAGACCAAAAATATCCATCTGAATTTGATTCGCACCGTAGCCTTTCTCGTTAGCCACACAATTTTCTATAATAGAAACATAGATTTAAACAGCAGCAAGTTCAAGTTGAAATTCATGGTGGATAGAGACTGTATTTGGGCATTCCCAATAATTCACTTCACTCCATCATTCTCACAGATACATGGTAGAATCACCTCTTCAATATAAGTATGAATTAAGAACAAATAGTAAGAAAAGATGTACAAATAGAACAGATGTTGAGTGCCACAGATACACACACACACACATACAGTGACTGTCTTAGCTCGACAGGATCGAAATGTTGCAGGTAGTAGACAGATGGACAGTAGAGAAACATAAGTTGAGTATTTTTAAATATAGTATGTACCATGGTTTGTTTTGTCATTTTCAATTTAGCACAAAATGTTCTGGGTAGACAAGCTTGCTATAATTTCTGTCATGTTAATGTTGAATAGACAGACATTTGGCAACACCACTTCAAGGTTAAAGGACGTTTGTTATTACATCTGCATAATAAAATATTAATATGAATACTAATATTTACTTAATATTGAATGGAGAATTATACGAATGCATGGCTAATGTTAATTTAATTTATGGTGAAACGGGTTGTAGTTACACAGATTAATTGTATCCGAAATATCTATAAAAGTTCGTAATTATTAAGTAATAAACCAGTTTACAGAAACTAAGGAAATGTTAATGAGCTCATGCCGAAATTTCCTGTCGAACTGTACACATTCTTAGATATCTGTAGCAGATAGACAAATGCAAAAATTAGTTGGTCATACTAACTGTAGGGTTGCGAAATTAAAGCTTAAATAAAGAATTATCGAAAAATTCAGTAGATAGTAATCAATTTGTTCATCTGGCAAAGCACAAGCTTATCTTGCACATTACTATGCAAAAATGCAGAAGTCGAGCAATTTCTGAGTCCAAAAATCCCTCTTCTCACTCATCGCACAAATGGCAGTCACCTTCAGAACCACTGGATGTCTCTTCATTTGCAGAATTTTCATCATCACTGGCACTTGTGGATTCATGATTATAATAGAATCGATCTTATCAAGACTATCCCGTCACGATCCCAGTCTTTTGCAGTCATTGATTCAGTTTCTAATGTGGCAATAATTTTCTACATGTAGACACTATCTTGTTAACTGCATAAAACTCATGTACAGTTCTACGAATTAAACACAGGTCAAAATCATCAATATCCACAGTTATTTCTTTTGGTCTTGGGCTGCACTTCCCTTGTGTCCTTATTTGTGAATTAAGAGCTTGGTGTTTGTTTCTTTTTCAATTCTCATTCATACATACATACATACATAGTGTTCTACGAAATGGCAACTGCAGTTCTCTTCTATCTGCCATCAGAGTATTTAATTTGTTCATTTTCGATTTCTCATCACATATCTTAATGACACTTATGATTATCGTTCAAAGATCAGTCTATGATTTTGCCTCATTTACTCGTGCCAGGCATTGTTACATGCCTGTATAAAATTCACACTTCGAGTACACACCTTTAACATACAAGGGTTGTTTTAAAAGTTAATAACCTGACATAGAAATTAAACTAGGATTATTTTGAAACAGTCTTTATTTCTCAACATAATCCCCCTGAGATTCACACACTTGGTCCACCAGTGCTGCAATGCTGCTATACCCCCCTTGTATACAGATTCCTGGAGATATGCAGAAAAGCCTTCTGCTGCTGTGGTACCCTCTTCATTTGACGAAAATTTCTTCTCAGTCAAGTGAGTTTTGAGCTTTGGGAAAGGAAAGAAGTTCGAGAGTGCGATATCTCGTAAGTAGGAGTTGTGTGGCAAGAATTTGAACTGTAGTTCGTGTAGTTTAGCAATCACAATTGCAGACGTGTGAGTAGGTACATTGTCGTGATGAAACAGTACTTTCTTCTTGGTTGTATCCAGCTCATCTCTCGATTGCTGCAGAAGATTTGAATAATATTCTCTGGTTATTGTTCTCTCCCTTTGCTAGATAATCAATCATGATTATCCCCTTAGAATCCCGGAATACAGAAACCATGACTTTTCCAGGCGATTGAACACCTTTTGCTTTATTTGGAGACGAAGAATCACTGTGCTTCTATTGTTTTGACTGCTGTTTTGTCTCTGTTATGTAGTAATAGATCCATGTTTCGTTAGTGGTCACAAACTGTCTAAAAAAATCGGGTGTATTTTTCTCGAATTGAGCCAGACAACCCCTCGAAATTTGATATCAGGCATGTTTTTTTCCTGGTGTTAACAAATGCGGAACCATCTTTTGAGACCTTGGACATACCCAAGATATTGACTAAGAGTGGTGCACCCATTCAGTTGAGATATGCATAACGTCGCTAATTTCCCGCACTTTCAGTCAAGTCATTCAACACCATATTGTGGATTTTTTTCTACGATTTCTTCACTTGTTGCTGTTACTGGATATCCACTGCAGGGCTCGTCTTCCACACTCTCTCAACCATGTTTCAATAGCTGCCCATTTTTTCACATGCAGAAATACAGGAGAGGATTCTCCCAGTGTAACATCCATATCTGCTTTGATTTCTGTTGGATTCTTTCCCTTTTTAGAAAATATTTAATGACAGCACGAAGCTCGATATTCTCCATTGTTGCAAATCTGTTCGGCTCACTAACTTCAGAATTGAATTACAGAAAATGTCAACAGAAAATTATGATTTTTCGTGCTTGAACTAATATAAAATGGCCACTAACAAAGGTGGCATTGTTCACACATTTTCAATGCCATCTTTATGTCGGGGTACAAACTTCTCAAATGCACTTCGTATTTGTATCTGATGACTGCATGTTAGTGAGACAATTGTTATATCCTCCTCCTCTGAACTACGTCATAGTGGCCAATAATATTTTAATTGTTTATTTAGATGGCAGTGTCTGGTCAGAAGTCCGGTTGTCTATCTTAAGCTTCTCCTTTCCAGAGCTAGTTGTTTAATTAAGCTAGGTCTTGGTTCCCCAGTAAGAAGCTTCACTTGTCTTATAGTTGGTTTATATCTGCAAACTCTCATAAACCCCTCATCAGGTTGTCCTTTAGAGTCTGTTCCACAAAGTTCCAGGCCATAGCATTGGATGGTAGTTCCATGCTTTCACAATAAATAGGCTTTTCATTTTCGTACACCCCACTGTGTTCTGGGATCCAAATGATATGTACTTTATTTTTTCTGGATGAGGTTTCGAGGATAGTTCTACATTCTTCAACCAGCCTGGAGTCTACTATGCACACTTCTATCAGAACAAATGTAGATATTCATGCATTTGGATGATCTGTTTAGGCTTTCCTCACTGCAAACATCGAATACTTCAGCTTGGAGGACTGTAGTTTACTGACCAAGAGCTCCCTGCTCCAGTATTATTGTTAGTTCTGGAGCTGTTTGTAAACCACACTAGACTACTGGGTGGAAACTGGTTAAGATAATGTTTCTCCCATTCTTCTCTATCAGTAATAATGCAAAGAGGAGAATTAACACATTGAGCAGGGATCGTACAGTCCTGTCTCATATCAATGACAAGATTGATATCTGTTTACATTTTTCAAATATGTGCATGATCAAGTGCTTTCGTCATTTTATTCATTATCTTGTATTAGACCTAACAGACCTAACTGGACCGAGAGGCAGCTGACATGGCTGTGTTTTGGATTGTCAGATTCAAAAGAGGCAAACAACAGGGATTTGAGAGCCCTGCCTTGTCTGTTTTGTCGTCATGGCTCCTGTAATGCTTAAACATGAAAGCTGCTGTATGTAAACCAACAAGGTCCTTGTTTGTGAAAGTGATGTTTAGGACCACCACACAACCACTGCATACTTATCATGGGGTGTAAAATTGCACAATATATTTAATGAAGGGTTTTTGGCTGTAGCCTCCTAGTATGTATTTCCAGAGGCTAGTCTGCATACTCAAAAGACAGCAGTAGCCTGTTTGGTATGATATTCCATATGAGTTGTCCAAATTAATTAGGCATCTAGAATTACTTCTAAATATTTAGCTGACTTTTTTAATATTAGACCCTTACCATTAAGAGAAACTCGAGGTATATTTCCTAGTTTTCTTTACTTCATAAACAAAACCATTATGGTTTAAGTTGGATTTATGCTTAATCCTTCTCTCATTCACCAAATGTGCACTCTGCGCAAAACTTTTTTCTGAAGCTCAAAGGTGACCTTTCAAGGATGTCAATGTAACTAATTTCTTCAAGTAGACCCCGTTGTTTCTTAATGTAACATGTTAAATAAGTTTTCACGTCTTTACAGGTAGTATGAACAGCTAATTTGTATATTTATCTATCTGCTGTGAAGATCTGTATGTGCATTTTGAGGGAAGGTTTAGATATGAACTCGCTAACAGATCACTTTTAAGTATGATTTGAGATTTTCACGGTGATCAATGTAATGCAAAATTTTTGTTACTTAACAGCTACCCAGGATGATTCACGAAGATTGTGCCATACCCAGGATGTGATTTCTGACGTCATTGTGATGAAAAAAGTTCATATATATGTCATATTTTTTTAATTGAGTTACATCCTCCTGAATGTTAAACATAAATGTGGAAATGATGAAGGTTTAAACATTTAAATTGTTATGAGAATGGTACAGAGTTATAAATTCTTTAATAAATATTCACATTATTACTCACCTCAGAAATCTATATTAAACTCAGTTTTCAAAGGTTCTCCTCCTTTTGCTGTAATACATGAAGTCTCCCAAGTGTGAACTGCGCGCACCGCATTCCCTAACCTACGTTTACTTGTTGGGTAGATACATTGTACTGGTGCGGTGTTGTGTTGTCTCTAACCTTGAACCTGATGTCATGAGACTTTGTGTCTCTGCTATCAGTTGTACTGTAACACACACAGCTCCAGATGTCCAGAGAGAGAAGCTCACAAGGATGTGTGTTATGGAAGGAAGAACCGTGATTTTATCCAAAACTATTAAAAATCGGACATATGTATAATATGAACTTTTTTCTTCGCAATGATGTCAGGAATCAGATCCTAGAGTATGGCACAATCTTTGTGAATCACCCTGTAGATCATGTAAGATCCTTCATCAGGAAAGATAGGGAGAGGGGTAAGAGAGGTATCTTCTGGATTCATTACCAAGAGCTATATGTACAGTAAAGTTCCTCTTATAATAATAGGCTTCAATTGGAAGTTGAAGATCTTATGGAGCTTTCAATAGTCGTCTTTAACCATAGTTTACCATCTCAGTATATACCAGTCCGAGACTTCTCTGTTATCTGTATAATTTTGATCTCATTGAGCTGAGACACTGTATATACTTTCGTCACTTTCAACTATGTTGGACCTGAATTTTATCTCTCATGCATTCAAAATATTTTGCCATCCAAAGTTGTTAAACTTCTGTATTGTATTAACCAGAGCCGTGTTTTTGCAGTTATATTCTGTGCTATATAATATATCCAAAAAAAAAAAAAAGTAGGCGGCTTATTATTATATTTGTTAGTGGAAGTCCACAATATGCGCTAATATTTTTATAATACTGCAATGATATATTTAATATATTTTTGAAAACTAATTTCAGTATAAATTAAAAATAGATTTTACTAAACTACCTTAATTAACATTTTTGTATTGTTTTTGATGAGTTCAACAAACTTCATAAATTTCAGTTTTTTTTTTTCTTTTCAATTCAGAAGAGCTTCCAGTAACTAAAGTTTTTTTTTTTATGCATTCCACATGTGTTTCGAGTGTTTTATACCTCAGATGTTTCTCACATGAATCTCACTATTTTAGCCTAAGATTTACATTGCAATAAGAGAAGATGCATTTATCTCATGATGATGCACTTACTTAATTTAGTACCCCCTTTTGTGTTATCTTTTAGTACCACTTCACAAGGGCAAATAAGGAAAGCCAACAAAATTGTCTCCTGTACTAGCAGAGTAAAAGCAATTGATAAGTACTGGAGCATTGTTTCATAAGGTAACCGAGTTTATATATGATATGATATCACACCCTTAGAATAACTGTCGTAACTCCCAAAAATTGAATTTTGAGTTACAGGTAGTTTCGTAATCTTTATTTAATCCTCTTTCAAACAATAGAACTGCCGTATCTCTAAGTTCAAGAACAAAGTCTGCAGGACTCATACTGATACTTGGTAATACTGATTTTTCATATGACTTTGAAATGTTTATCTCGCATTTACTCAAAAGTGACTTTTGGTAGTTACGACAATATTATTTTAAGGGTGCAATATGGTATTTATTGTCAAATCAACCTTACATTTTAGTCATGATGAACCTTCACATTTCTGTTTTTTTTTTTTTTTTTTTATCCATCATGACTATATAAATTTTGTCCTCTCTACATACCAGTTCATTTTTTTTTTTCTTTTTATTTCACATCTTTTCATACTAATTTATCTCTACTTTACGATTCTACAGTCCACCCATTCCTAATTATAATCTTTTAATCTAACTAATACCAATACTGTCTTTTCTATTTATTCACCATCCTACATATTTCTACGTATCCTTATTCATTACCTATCCTACTGCTTTACTAGGTTCTTTGCTATTCCTTTTTCTTCACATCTTTTAACGTTCATTATGACCTTTTGGTTATACATGTTAAGTCTGACTATATTACTTATTATTTCCATGACATTTGCAATAAAGAAACGTTGACCCATGTCCTCGACTATTATCCATATGGTGAACTTCTGTGCAATACAAGCTACCATCGCATAAGAAATAAAATTGTAGATGCTCTGTCTGATATGAATTACGAAGTTTTTGAAGAAGTGCATTGCCTTGTTACTGACGGGAGCACGTGGAGAGCCGATATAATCGCTATTGACAAGATGAGTAGAAGAGACTTTATCATAGACCCAATGGTGAGATTTGAAATAGCTGTTGACCAGCCGGAAGCTGTTCACTACGAGAAAAAACCATATGTAAACCAATGATACTATACTTCCAACAAAAATATAACATTGACAATTTCTCCATGATTGGGTTGATTGGAAGCCAGTTTTTAAATTTCAGTAAAAATTTCGCCATTCCAAAGCAAATTTGTTTAGAGTAGCCTTTCTTGTTTTGAAAGGTTCTATTAAAATATGAAACAACCATTTATACAATATGAATTCAAGACCAAATTATACAATCCTATTATAATTTTTTTCATACTATCATGTATTAGCAAATTGAACCTTTGTTACTGTTATAACTATTGTATCAAGATTTTTTTTTTTTTTTTTTTTTTTTTTTTTTTTTTTTTTTTTTTTTTTTTAGGCAGTCTGCTATGGCAGAAAGAATGTTAAACATATTGACAATTATTCATTTCACTACACTTTCCCATCTTTCTTCTGGTCACTAGCAACTATTTCAGTGATCTACAATTTTCTTATGTGTCGTCCATTATCACTTTTTATCATTCTCGCTACTTATACACCAACCTCTTAAATTATAGAATTTTCAGCCCTTATTCCTTCCCGTCCATGATGAAAGACTGCTTTTTATTGGAGAGAGCCAGATCTGTTCTCTCCCCTTCTTGGTGAATCTTGTCGCTTTCTCTTCTTTTTCTTCTCTGTTTCTCTAAATTTCATGTTAGGTTCTCTGATTTTTTGTCCCTGACCTCTCTTTCCCTCTGACTTACATGTATTCTTCGTCCATATGTTGCTGTTGATCTCCGGTTCTACTCATCTCAGCTGTTACTTGTCTGGGTCCTGTTCTGTCGTTAACTTCTATCCTCTGTTTACACGCTGGCATCTGCATTATACTCGTCCATGTCTTCCTCTGCTGACTCGTATGTTCTACAACATCATCCCTGCTTCCAACATTGTCCTCAGCTCCCAGCTCGTTTCTCGTTAATTCATACATTCTTTCTTCGTTGTCTGACCTCGTTTCCAGCTTCCTGGTATTTGCTGATGACAGCCGTGTGCCATTTATTGCTCTCGCCTGGATGATGTCTCTTGTCTCTCTTCTACAATGTCTCTTTCTATCTTCGTGTTTTCAACTAATATATTCCCTTCTTCTCATTTAATTGTCGTCTTGTCCCAAAGTCCAGATTATTTATGTTTTGTAGACAAAATTTGAAAAAGTAAATCTTCCCATTTACTTTCAACTTATCCTTATACATTCTTGCAAAATGACCTTTATTTCTTGCTGCCTTCACGAATGGCAGCAATACTTCTCTACTGCTTCTTATCTAATAATTGAAATCCTGTTCTAGTTTAATTTTTATCTTCTCAGACTTTTCTGCTTACTCAAAAATATTTATTTTTCTTTCCTTATCATACTAGTAAATCTCACTAAGATTGGTCGATTTGTTCCTTTTCCTAGTCTGCACACTTGTTCAATGTGTCCTTCACTCACATCTATATTGAATAGTTCCCAATACACGTTGTTCATTGTTTCGTATGTTTCTACTCCATGTTCATGCCCCTTTTCTTTTATGCCAAAAATTATGAGATTCTTTTTCCTACATTCTTCTTCAAAATATGATCTTATTCTTCAATAGATTATTTTCATGAGAAGTCCAATCTTCATATTGTTTGCTTCAATATTTGCTTTTAAACTGTCCAATGTTTGGCTGTTCCCACGTAAATTCTGTGAATTTTGAGATATTTGTGACCTGCTATCTCTCACTGCCTGCCTATCTCCCTTGTTTTACTGACTCTTGTAACTTAAGTGGATCTTGTGGCTTTTGCGAAGCTTGTGCCTTGCACTCCAGCGATTTTATTTCTAATATGTCCCATTCTTCTCTAATTCCGCGATATTTTCCATTTGTAGTGTTCAACATTGCACTGTTCTATATATCACTTAACTGCAAGACATTGCTCTCTCTGTCCTGTTTCCTATCTGCCGGAGCTCACTCACACACATCTGTTCACTTTTGCATACTGTTGCTGACTGAGCTGAGTTTATATAAGGGATGTGTAATGACTGTCAGAATCACAACCTTCTTGAATCAGGGAAAATCTAAAGGATCTCCCGTGTTTAGTGGTAGGAAATGATTTCTTATGTGTCATTTATGAAATATAAATTATAAAAGCAACCCACTTGCTCGTGTTTTTCACGTAAATGGTAAAAATTTGCGGACATAATTAAAATTTTCATTAATATTAAACTTTAATATTTGAAGTTAATTTCTATGAAAGAAATATATTGTTCTTGGCTATTTCTTAAATTACTTCTAATGTTTATCATAAAAAAAAAGCATGGCTTTGCTAATAATACAGTAGTACCGAGAGATGTTTTGCAATTTAATACGAAATTTTAAATCAAATTTTCTGATAAATTTCTACATGTTGCATGCAAAGATGCATTTTTGAACTTTCATACTTTTATTAATGTTGTATGTAATGCTTTGTATATTTTGTTCACATTATTTTCGTGACATTGGTTCATAGCTAAAAGTTACCGAAAAGCATTATTTTTGTTTGTGCTGCATTTATATATTATTTTCTCGTTATACGAAGTGTATGAGGTATTGTGATGCTGCAAAATAAAGGTGTATTTGAGAAGAGTTCAGTTCAGCTCATGTCTTCTCTTCAGAGGGGTAGAAGTTCCCCAGCAGGTTCTGAGATTTCTTTGGTTTCTGTTTCACTTTGTTACAGCCTTGAAAACATCATAAAGTAATACATTAAAGGAACAGTGGAAAATGTGTCTTAGAAAGAAATATGCAGAATTCTAATCTGCAAAGAATGTGGATAGACTAATTTCAGTTTAAAGAAAAATGTACTATATTCGTGGTTCCTGAAGAATGATTGTATTTGTAAGATTATTCTTAGATATAATTGTATTTGTAAGAAGATTCTTAGATCAATTCTTAATTTATTGTCTGCACAAACTTGCATGGACTATTGGTTTATCAGTGGCACATGATTTATAATCTAATAAAAAGGAATTTAATGGAGTCTATGTTCAGAAGTTTATATTTTCCCTGCTTCGATTTAATTTTAAGTTGTTACCGTAACTCTTTATTTTGAGCAAATCTTGCAGTAAAACTTTGTTATACTCTAGACAAAAAATAGTGTTTCTTTTCATCAGTGTATGTGAACTTCGCAAGCTGGAGTTGCTTGTGGAAATGTCAATTTATGTGTGCAATTAACATTTAGAATATGGTATTAATTGTAATTTCCATTTGGGATTTGTGCTTGGTTTATATTGTGCTTCCTATCCTATGGTATTTTTGTTCATTATGTTTATTTAATAAAGAGACACAATTCTAAATAAAGTTTCGTCGTAATTCTTAAATACATGTAAATAATTAGACACTCATTCCTTTGAGTATTTCATACTCGTATTAATTTAATTTCCCTGCCATTGATACATATTGTGTGATACACTGGTTTGAAATCTTTGCATTGAGAGTAATGTTGTCAAATTTGATAAGTTTGTTTCCCTTTTTTCTGTGGGTCATTTGATGGAATTCTCATCATTTCATTTGAAATTGTTTCTTTGAATGATTTTACAATTTTGTTCTACAAAAGATAGAATACTTAAGCTACTAAATTACTGTTTTAATGAATATAGTTTTTCGTGTTATGACACATAAATGCTAACTTGTTCCCAATAAATAATGTTAATGAGTTAGCTATTACAAGTAATTTGAGATCAATTACATGATTTTAAATCTTCAAATTACGTAATTTTTAGTATTTTTTTATGTCCTTTACTCGCATTAATCTTAAATTGAGTTAACACTTTCGTTTTTTATTGTTGAGTGTCAGAACCTAAAATTCTATTTTTTTGACAGAAGTAACACTATATATTAGAAACAATATTGTGAGGTAAGTTACAGTTAAAGCATGGTACAGTACGAGTTTCGTCACACTTCTCAAATCCATCCCACCTTTTTTCACACACTCACTTTTCCATCCCTTCCATTTTCATAATCTAATTCTACATGTTATTTAATTATACTGTTAATCCAATGCAAGACTGATTTTTTTTGTTCACAACTAGTAAAATGTTGAAAATACAATTACTGCAGCAGTTTATCACACTGGATTCTGTTGTTATAAACTAGTTAGAAGATACAATAATATGATAGATATTACAGTAAGTGATAATTATAGACTATTTGCCTGTTACATTATAAGTAAGTAAAAACACAAAATTAAATATCGAATTATATTACCTGAAGATTATGTGTTTTATTTAAAATAGCTGTTCTTTTAACAGTTGTTTTGAGTTGTAAGCATTAATCTCTACACCAGTTACTTTAGTTGTTATGACTCATAAACTGTTTGCAAACCGAATGTTCAGAGAAAAACTTCTCATAATTAGTTACGAATATCTATTTAACTGTTCGTAATTATATATAAATAGTATACTGTGTTTAATTCTCGTATAAATACCATGGCTGAATTGCCATGATTAAACATGCTGTAAAGAATTAAATAAGTAGACATTGTTATACACATACCCGCAACGTTGATTGATTATTATAAATGCTCGTCATCAGGTTTCGAAATGCAGCCATGAAAGATGCATGAACTGAAGTAGTGATTTAATTGGTTTATTTCATTCTGTAAAATAAATGTACTAATTATGTTAGCATAAATTTTACTAGTGTAATTCACAAATATATAAAATTCAAATGTGCCTCTCTTATAAGACTACTTCCTTTATTTATTGACACTATATCGTTTTTGATTTTCCATGAAGTAATAATATAAACCATTTTATAACTCAGGTAATTGCCAAATAGTTTAATAATTTAAAAAGTTTTAATTGTGGAAGTTAGTTAGGTTTTACTTTTCCCATAAAAAGTCACAGTTTATAATACTTAATTGACCCTTAAATTTTGGAGAAACTATACTCCATTGAAATGTTACTATACATCACTGAACAAAGAATATAGCATTTATTGTACAGGAGATTGAGCTTCTTTTCTTAATACAGCCACTAAGTATTGCACTCTAGTAAGATGAGAGTTATAGCACTTATTATAGGCTTTGTCTTACAGGTGTCATCACTCCTCAAAGACATCATTCAGAGCTTTCCACGAAGCAAAACTTACCATCAATAACATGATCCAGTTGAAGAGCTCCATTGCTCCAGCACCTGACATGTCAAAATCTGATTTGGTGTGGATTAAGACAGAAGTTGATCTTTCTGCAGATAGTTGTGAATTTTGTGATTCTGTGTTCAGCAGGAAGAGAGATTTAGCAGATCATTTAGCAAAAGTACATGAAGAATATGTACTTCATTGTGAAGTATGTGATAGTGTATTCAAACATAAATATCTCTTCGAAGAGCACATGAAATTACATGAACCAAACATAGAATGTTCCCAGAAAATTTCAGATACATGTTCTAACAGTTCTGGTCATGATTCTGATTCGCACATTCACCTTAATACAAAAGGGAAGAGTTCTAGAATATTACGAGTAAAGTCACCAAAAGAATTGAATATTTCTGGGAAAACTTCCGAACAGGTTTCTTACGGATGTGAAACCTGCGGAAAACACTTTAAGAGACTTTATCACCTTAACAAACACATTAAAACTCATGATACATTTATGAAGGTTGAAGCAGGTGAAAGTGAGACTGGAATGAGTGGTTTAGGCTCGGAAGATGAATCATGTAATGAAGAGGAAAAAAAGGAAGAAAGGGAAACAACTGAAAAGAAAGAAAAAACAAAAGCAACTTACCATTGTCAAATATGTGGAAAAAATTTCACTTTGAAGGATAGTTTTAAATCCCACCAACGGATTCACACTGGTGAAAAACCTTTCACATGTCATATCTGTGGCAAGCAATTTTCTCATACTGGTGGCCTCTACTATCACTTAAAACATGTTCATGCAGGTATAAAAAATCACAGTTGTGATATTTGTGGGCGTAGCTTTGCGCTAAAAGCAGCCATGGAAGATCACAGGCGAATTCACACTGGTGAACGTCCTTATGTTTGCCATACTTGTGGAAAATCATTCAAAACAAAGGCTTCACTATACATCCACAGTAAAATACATACAGATTCTTTCCCCCATTCTTGCACATATTGTGAACGTAGATTCCGATGGAGACAGCAACTGTTGGCTCATCTAACAACTCACACAGGCGAGAAACCTCACAGTTGCGAGATATGTGGTAAAAGTTTTGGTGTGAAGAATGACCTCACGAGACACAAACTAATTCATTCTGATGATAAACCATTTGTCTGCCCTCTTTGTGGTCTCTGCTTTGGACAGAAGAGATATCTTAAGAATCATGAAAAGTCACGTCATGTAACACAGAGATAAAGTGACATGATTAAAATACGGTCTTCTTTTATTACTTTGCTAGTGATTGATCATATATTTTTAATATATGCAGTATTAACTAACAATTTACGTGAAATTTCGTGTTACATTATCTCAGGGCTTTCTCTTACAGAAAACTTGTCATAAATTATGACAGAATGTTTATAAGATTTGGAATCTAATGATTTGTGTAAGTTTGCAGCAAATTGAATTTTGTACTGAATTGTAATAAATTTACGTGGGAAAGCAAATGCATTCATATAAGTAATTACATCACACTCAAAATTGTAACGTGTGCATAAGTTAACAGAGTGAAATAAAGTTCTTCAAAATAATTATATTTGACTTTGTTATCTTATTTACCAACATTTCAAGTTTTAGAGTAAATCATTCTTTACTTTAAACTATTGTTTTTGTAATTATTAAATATTACCTTTGATTTTGGAATTGTTTGTGTATTTGCACTAACGTTTGCTCTCATTTTAATATAATTATGTAAGTATTTGTATTTGACTTTACTTAAACTTAATCTCTGTTTTGTTTTCTTTTTATAATTAAATTACAATTATATGTATTATCTTTTTTATTATTTAGGCGTTTTCTACATTATAGTAGTATGGTTAGAAACTTTGAGATTGTGTTCGTACTATATTTCTATCCTCTTACACCATACGAAAAGAAAAGTAGTAAGCTCTGGAAGAAAATGATTAATGCATAACAGAGAACTAAAAAGAAAGTTCTATATTCATCCATTTTATATGATCATATAAACACAGCCAATCAGAAATCAACTTTTATTCAGGTAATATTGAAGTAACTTAAGGTATGTTTAATATAGAAGTGAGACTCTGTAATACAACAATAAAACATACACTCTAAATTTTCCTTCTCTTCATGCACCATTCTGTGTTCAAAAGATGGTGTTAATCATTAATTTAGCATTGAAAATATTATAATTTTAGTGCCATTGGGAGCAATTATTGGTTATGGCTTATAATTTTGTTAATTGAAGAAGTTCGTATCTCTCTTAATCTTATGTAATAAAATTTAGAGGTGTTTAATATAGCCAAGTATAGTCCAAGGAATATAAGCAGGTTTTATATACTACACTTTCACACATATTACTAAACTTAATTGCTGTGATCATCATCACATCATGTCATAGGAGAATCTCCTGTTCCGGCATGTATAAGAGCTGAAATGGACTATGGTCATAATTATAAATAACATGTTAGGTTCTTGCTACAGCCGAAAGTCAGTTGTTTATGGGTAGTTTTATGCAGTTATTCTCCTGGTTCTTTTCAGTGCACTCTACATATTCAAACAATGTGATGAGTGAAAAATAGTTACTTTAGATGAAACCTTTTGCAGGTACTTTAGAGGATAATGAGGATTAGGATGTTGGTTGAGAAATATTGTCATCTACCTACATTTTTCCTGTGAACTGTAATTATGCAATTACAAGTTCTTATATGACTTACATTGAAACAATTGAAATGTAGGGGACCTGTTATGAAAAAGAAAGACTGTGTAAAGAAGGTTGATTGGAAAGTGATGTATCATATGCTTCCAGAGATCGTAACATGTTTTAAATGATAATTTGAAGTTAAAGAGCTAAAATTATCCAGTGTACACCTACAGATTCTTAGAAAAGTGGAGAGGTAATGCTCCTGTGTCTGTTAGGTTTCCAGTAGGCCTATATTGTAACTACTTATTAATATCACATACCAGTTATTTTACCCTACGGGAGAACTTTTACATACAGGATTGCAGCTCACCCAATTCCAATTGCTACTTTTAGCTTACAGTCTCATAATGTGCAATCAGTGGTTGGTAACTGAACTCATTCCACAGCTCATTATACTTATACAGAGTGTAAAAACAAAATATTGTGATCACATTAAAATCAGTTTCGAGATATTCATGGAAATACACTCTTTCAGGATCCCTAATACCAAAAAAATCAGTTTTGGCATGCTATCCGCATCGAAATTGAAACTTAACACAAAGTAGTGATATGTTCAAAATCAGAACTAACTATTTTTCTTCGAAATCCAGTACTTAATTCATGATCTGTAAATTTCAACTTATGTAAACCAATTTCTTTTGAGACATGTAAACGTCATACCTTAAATGTTACTGTTTAACATTCTTTCATCTTTGACAACCTGACCAAGTCGAGGAAGATTTATTATTATTATTATTATTATTATTATTATTATTATTATTATTATTATTATTATTATTACTACATCATTTTCAAACAAAACAATTTATTGCACACAAAAATTAGTGTAACACAAACCATTATGGAAATAGACACAAAAGGCTGCATTATTCTATAAAAAATTGTGTACAGTATTATAACTTGATGTAAAACTTCTTCAGAAAAAAAAAACATTAAGGCATATAGATGTCTACAGAAATGAATTTACAGAACTAAGATAACCCTTGTCATACAGAAATAGACTAAACAAAAGAGGAACTAATTACACAAAACGAAACCTGGAGATAACGATATAGGGTAGAAATAGTGTACCATGGTTTGAGATGGAATGTTTATTCTCAAGTTGCAAGCTATACAACCAGGACTTCTTCCTCACCACAAATAATTTAAATGCCAGAAATGACCAGTCACCAGAGGGTTCGCTGTTTGTAGTAAAGGATTTCCTCTTCTCCTCAGTGTGTACAAAGATATTTTGTATTCAAGGGAGATTTCCATAAATTAATTTCCTTCTGAACGTCATAGTGCTGTTTGTTGCTTCTGTGACAATTAACATGGAATCTCATTTCTAATAAGACTTTTTTCATATTCATATCAATTTTAAATTCAAATTTTCATAAGTAGACATAATATTAGAAGTGGTTACAGGATACACAAAGCTGTATGTAAAATTCATTGCATAAGTACATTATTTAAACAGTAACATTTATAATTCAAATCAAATACCTATGTTTGTGGAATATCGCTGTGTTTAATGCAGAAAATGAAAGTTTTATTCATTTACATGCATAATAATTTTATTTATTTAATTTTTGTGTATTCCATTAATGACAAAAAAAAAAATGAGTAGGAATATCGTTGGTAAAATGATAAAAGAATCGAAATGTTGTAAACTTATAATGAAAAAATAAATATCATCATAGCACTGATTTTTTATTCTTGTATAAGAAATTGTGCCTATAGGTTGTTAGTACAATCCATAGTTTTGAGATCACTTTTGTTTATCCATTTGAATATACAGTGAAACCTGTTCAAATCGGAATCTGAACAATCCGGAATCCTGTCTATTTCGGAACAATTTATTGGTCCCGGAGAAATTTGTGTGTATTATGTGTAATTTTTCCTGAATAAAACGGAAACTGTCTGCTACTGTTCAAAACGGAAACAATATTTTGGACACACACTATATTTTGTAACTATATTTTGAAACAGCATGTAATTTCAAGGAATATACGAAATATGTAGGTCACTAAGATAAAAACAAGCTTTCTTTGCAAAATTGTAGAGGGTACGAGGATGTGTTGGCTTGTCGGTCATAAATTTTATTACCCTGTTGACTAGGCAGACGAGTCCCTTCAAAGATTTTCAATGCTTCACACCCCTATACTGTCGTAGCTAAACAGAGTGCAAGTGTAGTGATTTCCAGGTAAAAAAAAAAAAGTTACATAAAATGTGGCATTAACATTAAGTGATGAAGTAAAAGTTATCGAGATAAAGGAAAATTAGAAATAAAGTCTATGTGAATTAATGTTGAAGTTTAGTTGTGGAAAACTCAGGTGTGACACTTTAAAAAATAAAGATCATAATGAGTGAGTGGCGTGCGGCCAATATTGGTGACACAAAAGGAACCAGAAAGCAACTGTTTATGTGAAAATAAATGAACTGTTGTGGGAGTGGGTTCTTCATGACTTTTCAAAGAACAAGCCAATTTCTGGATCTGTTCTGAAAAGCAAGCTATTGAACTGGGAAAGAAATTAAATAAACCAGAATTCAAGGCTTCTAATAGATGGCTTCTAGTCCAATCAATTAATAAAGTGCAATGATATGCAGTATTAGAGTATAGTGTTAGATATTAAATAGAATGAGATTAGTGAACTTTAGTAATGTTTAATGACTAATGAGTGAGTTACGATAATATTTACACAGAAAATGAGATTTTAATCAAGATGATTCACCAACGTAATAAGCGACAGAAAGCTGATTTAATGTAATGAGTGTTAAACGGAATATTTTGTACTTCTTGCAGTTTGCGGCATGCCATTTTGTTTTTCATGTATATGAATGACAAAATATTCCATTTTAATGTCACACCTGAATAACACGGAAACCTGTCCACAATGGAAAAAAAATTAGGACCATGTCACTTCCGTCTTGAACAGGTTTCACTGTATTATCATTCATCATCATCATCATCATTATCGTCACCTGCTTTATGGATTAGGCATTTAGTGTGTTCCAACTTCAGGAGAATTTTCAATATTGAACAGTAAAATGAATTTCCATTTTCTCATTTGGAGCACTGTGATGCTGCAACAAATTTATTTCAACATTATAAAATACATGTTTCAATATATTATATAATTTCAACAACAAAAAAATTGTTTTTTACATGCAATGTGCTTGTTTGCATACAACAGTTAAATTTATCTTGAACTATTAGACAGATTTTGATACCTGTAAGTTAGTTAGAAATATCGTTTTTACTCAAAGAAATTAATGAGAATGAGTACCTATGTAAAGCGAAAAATACGAAATAACTGTTAACTCAAAATCGAGTCGATCTATGTACTAGCCTTCTATGCCCGAGATTGCAGGTTCGACCCCAGCCCAGTTCGATGGCATTTGTGTGCTTAAATACGACAGGCTCATGTCAGTAGATTTACTGGCATGTAAAAGAACTTCTGTGGGACAAAATTCCAGCACACTGGTGACACTGATATAACCTTGACAGTTGCAAGCATCGTTAAATAAAACATAAATTACAATTATTACTCAAAATCGATTCGGACAGATTTTCTCTTTGAATTCAAGAAGTAGTAATGAGACTACTCTTGGTTATTTGCTCAAGTAGGATTATAGGAGACTCTCGTTATAAACCACTAATACCTTTAACATTTCCGCCAATATTGATTGCAGGGTTTTGTAATATTTGAAGTGATTACAGTATATTGTTTCACCCGTGAGTTTGTTCACAAGTAATTACATTTACTTAGTCATATATAGTGTGGAAGGGAAGTCGCTCCTCACTAGAGAGAGCAGAGTATATGCACTAGCAACAGCAATAACTGTTGGTATCATGAACTCCAACTTGTAACAAAACAAATGGTCCACCGCTGTAGAGTAATGATTAGTAGGTCCCCTGTGATGGCTGAGTGGTCAGGCCCTGGTCGCAGTTACGGCTTTTCTCAGGGGTTCTTTCATTTCCCCATATTAAGCATCTACATTATTCTGTCAACATTTTTCCATTTTACTACCATTCCATAGCATTCCCCGAACACTGGCTAATGATGCACAGAGGGGCCTGGTCTAGGGACTAATGGCTTGCTCAAAACCTGGATACATAGTGAACCTTAAGTGTAGTTAGCCTGTGTGGGTTTGGAATGTGCCTTGAGGGTTAGTGCAGTAGATTGTAAAAGGTCTTAGTGCTGGGTCATAGTGCCCCCTCTCCCGAAAATTCCATTCCATTCCAGTGATTAGCAGGTCTGACTGTGAAACCAGCCGGACAGGGTTCAAAACCCTGGTGGGACAAGTTCCCTGCTTGTGCTTTTTTTTTTTCCGGGTTTTCCCCTCCCTCCCCCCAACTCATTAAGAGCAAATTCTGGGTAACTTTCGGCACTGGACCCTAGACTCATTTTGCTGGCATTATCACCTTCATTTTACTGAGACACTAGATAACCATCACAGTTGATAAAGCGTCGTAAAATAAACAGATAAAACAAACAACACAAAACTTAAATTATGCAATTATAGCAGATGCTGGAAATGTTTCACTCTTTGTTGAAGGCATAGTTCAACTTGTTTACACTTATTTGCAAACACTTTCACCAATGTTTCTTGTGTAACCAACTGGACATAATTACTTATGTTCATCTAAAGTTCCTCAATTGTTTTTGGATTTTTTCTTTTATGGCCTTATTTGCTATTCACTTAGAGATTCGCATTGATTTTGTGGGCCTCTGCAATGGTATATCCGAGATTTGATCAAGCTTTTCGTCCTTCAAAATTTTAGGTCTGTCACATCTTGGTGCAACGTGAACTGACCTGGTTTTACAAAATTTAATAATCAAATCACAATACTATCCCGATTTGGACATCTGGAATTAGGAAAATTAATATGAACTTCTCTTTCACTCTTTCCATAAAGTTATCTGCTTCGTGAAAACCTTCTTGCACCAGAAACACTCTTTCTTCCATACTGAACATTATTATAATCGTCTGTCACAATACACTGCACTGTGAAGTTGGTTGGTTGGTTGCCTATGGTCTTGTATCATGGCAATGAAGCTATCAACCATCTTGCAGTCCAATATTTTTCTGTGATGTTCAGATGAACATGCAAAGCTTCGCAATTTTCCAGGTAGTATGCACTGTAAAGTGAAATTGTCTGCCCTTAAACTAATACTGTTAAGGGACCCATACACGTCTGACTCAGCTCGGGTTCCAATTCGCGCCCGTGTGTGGACACCACAAGCCAAGTTCAACCGAGATTGGCTGGACTCGCCATGGCCTTTCATTGGGCTGGGCTTGCTATTGGCTCATGTGTATGTGATGTGAGTACATTCAAAAGAAAGATGAGTTTTAAGAATTATGACATGGGGCAACTTAACCCGGATCATACATACGCAAAGCAATATTTACTGACACGTAAACACTAGTTGATTCTTTACATATATATTTTTTTCTTTTTCTATTTAATTTCGGCCTAAGGTGTTCTTTAATAATAAAACATATACGAAAGTGTTCTAATAAACCCTTCACAGCGATTTTAGTTTGGTAAAAAGAACACAATATTCTTTTACAGGACAGGTCTCTCAAATCATTATTGTTAAAAAATGTTGTTATGTTATGAGCACATTTCATCTTTGAATTCTATTTAATGGCATAAGAATCAAAGTTAAACCTCCTTCTTACTCAATGCCGAGATGCTGCAGAAATGCATGTCTTCACAAGGGAAAAGCATATCTGTTGTAAACCACCACAACGTTCAATGACCATAAAAAAAAAAAAACACACACAGAAAAATGAGGACTTTTATCATCGATGTGTTTACTTGTACTTTTGTCAAAATATATTTCTTTGAAAGTACATATTATTGTTTCTTCCTTTTAATTTAGACCTAAAGTATCCTTCAGAAATAAATGTATACAAAAGTATTTTAGTGGATTCTTCACAGTGATTTAGTTCGGTAAAAACACATACAATTCTTTACAGACCACACCTCTCAAATCAGTATTGTTTGAACGTTTTGTTATGTTACAAACACGTTTTATCATCTAGTTGTATATTAGGGCATAAGGGTCGAGTTTTAAAACTTTTTTCTTCTCAGTGTTGAGATGTTGTAGAAATTTGTCTTGACAAGGGAAAAGCGCGTCTAATCCATTGTAAACCACCATAATGTTCAATGACCGTTCTACAAAACCACGAAAAAATAGGCCTAGACCTTTATAATAACACACTACAATCATCTAGTATTATCAACACTACTACAAGTTGCTTCGATGAACTCATTCTGGATACTGAAATGTACAAGCGAAGTTCGAGAGTTTGCTCATGCTTGCGTGGTGAAATATATCCGAACCTGGCTCCTGAGTTACGCTTGTACATGTATGAGCACATTTAGCTACCTAACCCCTATTGAAGGCAGTGTCAATGACTAACTCAGGGTGGTGCTGCCAGCTGAAATACTTTCTCTGATTTTAGACCATCACTTGCCTCAGTGTGGAGAGACTTTTCTTTTGTACTGTTCTTTATAAATGTAGCCTGAGACATATATATATATATATTTTTTTTTTTTTCATTATATAAAATACAGCTTCTTTGTGTGTAAAGCAGAAGTTACTGTAAACATAAATGTAATTGGTAACATTATAAAGAATTTAATTATCATGAAACACTTTAAATTTGTAGTTAATGGAGAAGTTGACTGTGTCGACTTCAACAGTAAGTTATTTTGTCTATGTATACTACAACTAAAATTAAGGGAACAAGATAACTGTAGAAGCAATGAGCAATATATAAATGAGTACCAGTATTGTTTCGCAATAATTAATAACTTCATATTTATTTATTGAACATTTTTTATGCCATAGCAGATTGCCAGGTAGGTCATCCTATATTATATGCAGATGACACAAGTACTGTAATTACAGCCAATAACTCCAACACATTCCAATCTTCAACAGAGGCAATTCTTCTCAAAATATGTGATTGGTTCTCAGCCAATAAATTTGTATTAAATTATAACAAAACTAACATAATCCAATTTAAATCCAGCGCAAATTCAACCTCGCTAATTTCAAACACAATAATTAACAATAGCTCCCTAATAGAAACAACAAGAACCAAATTTCTTGGCTTACAAATCGATGTGTTAAATTGGAAAAATCATATTAAAGAAATTACTTCCAAACTAAATTCAGCATGTTTTGCTATTAGATCTATGCAAGAGATAATAGGCCTAAATATCAGTGCATTAAAAACAATATACTTTGCATACTTTCACTCAGTAATGAGTTTTGGAATAATATTCTAGGGAAATTCTACATATAGTAACAGTATATTCCTACTACAAAAAGGAGTAATTGGAATAATAGGAAATCGTGTAAGACCATTTTCAAAAAACTATAAATAATGCCCATGGCTTGTCAGTATATTTTTTCATTAATAAACTTCCTCATATGTAATCGTGAAAACTTCACAACTAATTCAACAGTTCATAGCATAAATACGCATCAGAGAAATGACTTTCATACTCCATTGGCAAACTTTATCATGCTATCAAAGAGGAATGTGTTATACAGCAGTAAAAATTTTTAATAGCCTCCCTATGTACATAAAAAATTCAAACTCAAAACATAAGATTATTTAGGGTCAAATTAAAGAAGTACCTAATTTCGCACACCTTCTATTCTGTAGGTCAGTTCATGACCTTTGACAATGCTTCATGAATATTTCTGTCTTGTATTAAGTATTGATACTAAAACTTTGTGTTATATTAGGAGACTATATTGTAAAACTCTCCTTTATATATTTCAACTATACTGTGACTATAATTAAGACTTGATAGTACTATTAAGTTTTATTTTTTCTTTGATATCTTCCATATTTTAGCTGTAAAGCAATGTACGAATACTATGAAATGTAAATAAATACAATACAATATTAATCCATACTTTTAGATTACAACCCAAGTGCTATATGTACGTAATTAACTGCTGCAGAATGTTATGATTTTTTCCATTAATTATGTTTATTTAAAACTTCTACTTTTATTAAGAATTGAATTGCTATTGTAGAAACTGTGGATAAGTGCCAATAAGGAAGAAAATGGGAATCCAGTTTTATGTTCTGTTAATATCAATTATATATCAATCATAACAAATGTCGTGAAAGCAAAATTTATAAAATTGCACTATACTTACATCACCAGTATAAATGTTTGTCATTTGCAACAAATAACTGGTAAGTGGGTACCAAACAGAACATTAATATGAAAAGAGGAGAAGCTTACTTCGTCCTAGACGACTATGGTTGGATGAAGTTGGGACAATTTTCCTTATGAGATGGACAAGCAAGGATGGAGAGAAGAAGAAATGTATATGAAAAATTATCAAAAGTTGTCCATAACACAAACCTGTGACGATTTTGCAGCACGGAATATTTTGTCATAAAGGTGAAATTGAATGACCTGATTTCGAAAATAATACTAGTTTTTGGGTATCGCATACAGATTATGCACAATTCTACATTTAATACAAAACTGAAAATTCGCCATTCCCTAATATTAGATTTGCTGCATGTCGAACTTGTAACATCTTATATTAAATTGTTTAACATATTTTTAATTTAGGTTATGTTCTTTCCTTGATCATATCTCACATCTGTTTCTGGTCCTCAGGTTCCCATACCTTAAACAATCAAGATACTGCAAAGACAATAAAAATACTTTTTTCTAATATAAAAGCAGAATTCTATCTCTCCCATCATCAGTACAACTTAAATCTCGTGTCAGTGACCCTTTTTGAATGTATATTGTGTTGTGAATTTTGTATATGGAAAAAATGGCAAATTCAAATGATACACGTAGGAAAAGGCTGTGAACAATTCGAACAATTTTTGTTACATATGTGGGTCTCAGAAAGTTACGTTACCCTCTTTACATATCAAACTAGGACTAATGAAGCAATTTGTCAAACCTCTGGACAAAAGTGGTCCTTGTTTCCAATATCTTGTTAAAAAAATTCCAATATTTCCTAATGAAAGTGAGAGAAAGTGTTTTGATGCCCACAGATTTGCCAATTCATTAAGAATGCTGAGTTTAGAAATATCATGACTGACTTAGAGCTTCAGGCTTAAGGCTCATTCAAGGATGTGATCAAGCTTCTTGACAATGTTAAAGATGACTGTTATAAGCATATTATGAAAATCATGCTCAAAAAGTTAAAGGCACTTGGAAGTAATATAGCTTCAAGTTACATTTTCTGCATTCTCATCTTGAATGTTTCCCTGAAAATGTAGGTGTACTAAGTAAAAAGCAGGGTTAGAGATTCCATCAGGACAAAAACAAATGGAAACGAGGTTTCAGAGTTGATGATACGTCTCCATGATGACTGACTTCTCTTGGTGATGAATAAGAGATTAACCTCATCAGGACAACAAATACTTGTAAACTGAGCTTTCGTTTTCAACAAAGCGGACGAGGAAATGGTTTTCTTAAGGTGTGTTCGAAATTTCATGATTCATTTTAAACTGTTTTATCTATATAATTGAGATTTTATCATGTTTTGCAGCATTTTACGCATATTAATGTGTGTATGCAAGTTAGAAATTGCTAAAAACGGAAATATTTTTCTGCATAGCAAAAAACAGTATGTGATACGAAAAAATGGTAACCAAATTTGAATTCAGCACACCAATATTAGGTTTAGTGACCTGTTCAACTCTGTGCCGCAAAACAAAAATTTAATTTCACAGGCCTGTGTAATTAGTACTAGTGTGTATTAATCATGCATCATTATCCTGTGTGAGCTTTAGTTTACTGTAGTAATAATATTTATAATTCTTTTGCTAGTAATAATAATTATATATGCGTAAATCACTAAGTCATGCAAACCAATTTTTTTCAGGCAAATGTGATTTATAAAGAAATTTCGAAATATACATATTAAAAGTCAAGAATGTCCTCTATCAATAATATACTTGTGAAGATTTTAGGATTTAGACAAGGGAAGAGAGCAAAACACAGAACTTGAATTAGTTGTTCCATTATTTCTCCACCTTATAATGTTGAAAATATATTCTGCACACATTTACCACATTAACAACCTTAAAGTAATCTCTGAGACAATCGTTCACTGCCAGTGATGAAGAAAGCACTGAATAACATCTGCTTCAACATTGTCCAGTCTTTGAAGCTCACGTCTCACTATGTTGGCGACATCTTCTCTTGTATGGAAGCATTTTCCATGGAATGGAGATTTCAATTTGGTAGCATTATCGTGAAGGATGATAAACATTGTGAAGTGATTCAGGATGTTTATCTCTGATAGTGCGACAACAAGTGAAACAAAATGACACAAAAGAATTACTCGAATTTCATAAGCCAAAATAGCTATTAACTTCACAAGAGATGTATTTTGGCGGAATTTATGCCTTCACAGCAATCTTTGATGTTGCCATTCAGCGGACTGGCATGTAAGCTTGATTAATAGGCCCTTGGCCCAGGTTTCATTAGTGGCTATGGTCCTGTTCAGTGTGTTGTCTCTCCTTCATGTTCATATCCTTGCACATTCAAATGACATGTTTCATGACTTGTCCCCTTTTGTTCTTCTGGCAGTTCATGTGGCATCCACTTCGCAGCAATTTTGCACTTGTGCAGATCTTTTTGTAAAATTTTATACCTGTATGTGCTTACAACTTCTGTAGAGGATCATCATCTGTGATCACGGCATGAGCAACATCAGTATGAAGTTATAGGGCATTCGGTGTCATGTTGGCACTTGCTGCTCTTCCATGTTGAAAAGCTGCTATCTACCTTGCAACAGTTCGGTATGGGATAGCACGACCTCTGCATGACATTCCCTCATGTTTCTGCTATGGAGCAACGTCTTTTTTTATGTATCAATGCTGTTTCAGTTGAGTAACAAAGATTGAAAACCAACTGACTCTGTGCTCCCCTTCCTTTGATGTCTTGAACATGCATACCATCTAGCGTCATCAGTAGGTATGAGATGTTTCAATGTCATAACAATATATCCTAAAATTCTACCGAGGCTTGGGATTCCACAGAAAAAAATGTTGCAATGACTTAGTAAGTGACCTAGGTATAAATAGATTCCCTCCAGTTATTTGCTATTTGTAAACATGGTTGCCAAGTTTTGATGAAGGTGATTTTATCTATGGTTTTAATCAAATTGTAATCATCATGGTCAAAATTATTTTTGCCCTAAAATGGTGAAAATAAACATACATGTAGGAATACAATTATTTCAAAACAAACTTAATTATAATCAGCACCTTATTTGATGATACAATTTAATTTAATCTCCAAAAAGTAACATACAAATGTCACACTTCGTTTGTATATTATGTAGCATACTACTGTTCCATATAATATACCGGGTGTTTCAGACCACCCGTATCAGCCTTTTTTCTCGAAAACTATATGATACTGGTTGTTCATAAAAAAAAAATTTTTGATAACCAAAACCTATGTAAAGAATCAATTGGTGGGCGTACCATTTCCCATAACAAACCGGTGTGGCCTCCTCAGACACCTGTGGTCAACTTCGAAATTTCAAATGAGAACATGGGTCATTGAAGGTGCCATTGGAAACTATCTTTAAAAAGAAACAACTTTTAACACTTTTTTTTTCTAACTTTTATTGTTTACTCACAAAGCAACAAAAATGGTATTTTCTGAGAAATTTTGTACGTTGTTAATGTACGTACACTCCTCATATTAAGTGTTCAAAATGTCTGCCACCCTGTGCTAAACAATGTTATGATCTCCTCCTAACATCCGTGATTGCACGGAGAATTTCAGCACAGCTGAGAGACACACATGGTGTGGCTTCTCTAATTCTTTGTTTCATGTCTTCTCTAGTTGTTGGACGCACCTAGTAGATCATGTCTTTAATTCTCCGCTATAAGAAGGATTGCCCATGTCTCGGGATTACACCATAATACAGTGTTTAGCATTCTCAAAGACAACAAATTTCTTTCATATCATATTCATATCCATCAGGAACTTGAGGAACATGACTTCCAGACTTGTGTTGATTTCTGCAACTGATTTCTAAACATGGACAGTGATTTCGAGCTCAGAATTATGTGGACTGATGAGGCAACTTTCAAAAGTAATGGTCAGGTGAATCTCCACAATGCCCATTACTGGTCTCCAGTTAATCCACACTGGCTATGTGAAGTGAATTACCAGCGCGTGTGGAGCCTCAACACATGGTGTGGCCTCCTCAGACACCGAATCATAGGAATATACTTTTTTGAGGAGAACTTGAATGGTAGAACACACGCTTCCTCCACAACATTTTGCACTAGTTGCTTCATGATGTTCCCCTTGTGCTTTGGTTAACGATGTGGCTTTAGCAGGGCGGATGTCTGGCTCTCTTTTCATGTAGGGCTCGGTGAGTTACTAACCGGTTATTCCCCCATGGTGGATTGGATGAGGAGCAGTAGCCTGGCCTGACCGATCTCCTGACTTCGCTTCAAATGACTTCTTCTTGTGGGGGAGAATTAAAGACATGTTCTATCAGGTGCATCCAACAACTAGAGAAGATATGAAACAAAGAATTAGATAAGCCTGTGTCTCTCAGCTGTGCTGAAGATCTCCGTGCAATCACTGGTGTTAGGAGGAGATCAGAACATTGTTTAGCACAGAGTATTGGACATTTTCAACACTTACTATGAAGAGTGTACGTACAGTTACCCTTAAAAAGAATGAGACGATTCTTGATTGTCGGAAGTTAAAGTTCTACAGCACGGTTCACTAGATATCGACGTATAACGATAAGTACCATGACAAATAGAACAAGAATTGTTACAAGGACCACAACAAGGGCAAGGATCAGAATAAGGATCACGAAGAAGACAGCCATTTAAGGCCACGATTTCACAACATACAGTAGCTCGGGTAACAGAATATCATTGCTTCTCTGTGCCGAATGGCAAATGCCTGCTATCGGATCTACATTCTGGACTGCTGTTGTCACTGTCTTGTCTCGGTAGCTCATATAGTAGCGTATCGGTTCCACCGTATAACCGAAATGTTTCGTGTTCGATCCCAGGTAAAACTGTTTTTTTATTGAGGTGTAATTAATTTGTTCAGAGTTCCTCGACTGTATAATTTGTCGTAAAATATGGAATAATTTATGCCCAATTTTTTGGTCTACAAGTGGGCTGAACCTCGTCAAAAAATAAATAAATCTTACTTGGAAGTTAAAAGTATTTTTCCTGAAACAAAAATCATAAAAAACAAAAAGAGACCAGTTAACTTAAAATCTTGTCCACATACCATCATACATTTCTCCAATCGAAATCCACTCGGTTGGTAACGAAGGCAAGATGGTTGACAGCTTGTGCTTCCCCCTATATTTCCATTTGTGCAGCCCTCCGGCTCCTAATACCACGGTTCCTCAACCTGCTGATCACAGTCTGTGAAGAACCGGGAAAGTTAGATGCTGCTCTTATTTCGTTAGCAGTCCGAAAGGGGTCCAGTCGAACTGTCTCGAATAAGAGAGCATTCTCTTCCAATGAAGAAATCTGTGGACGCCCAGGAATAGGGCGATTTTCGACCTCCCCTGAATTTTGTAACGATGAACCCCCTTGCGGCTGTACTTCCAGGAACACCGACCAAATGGCCAGCAGATATAGCCCCATATCCAGCCTCAACTAGACCTATAACTCGCTGTCTCATGTCACGTCGGTTCGCCATTACAATGAGAAATGAGGGATGACGATAATACTTTAGTGTAGACAATGACTATTTAGCGTGATATAGAATTATTGAAATAAGGGGCATCTTGCATAGTAAGAGTTAATAAATCAACCCTAAATTAAATATTTAAATAACAGGATATAACAGAAAGTCCAATTATTGTTGCGAAACTAATCAAATTAAATCTAATTACATTAAGTAAACAAATTCCAAGTTATGACACCACATTGCTACAGCTAAATTCTATGTTATTAACATAAGCATTGAATAGGTCCGTGCTTATGCGTTGGACGACAAAACCAAACATCGAAAGTTCGAATCTTGCCCCGGAATGTAACTCCTTGCTTTTTATAATGTAAATCAGACTTCTAACTACAATCATTCATATTTCTTACATTATTAATTAATATTTATAGCCAACATTGAATTTGTAAAGAAAAGACTTCAGAAATCTCATATGGAATTTGTGATCTGTAGTGACATAAACATAGATTATCTCTCAGAACTTTTCCGTAAAAGTAAATTAAATTCACTCCTTGAAACTGGAAACCTTAGTCGTAGAGTCATTTTCCCACCAGCATACAAGCTGAAGTAGCACAGCCATTGATAAAAGTTTTGTACACAGAATTAGACTGAATTCCTATTCGACAGAACCTATAATCAATGGCTTGTCTGAACATGATAAACAAATCCTAAGTGTTTCCAATGTCACTGAACAATTTCAAAATATTAATTTAAAAACTAAAAAAGGGTCGTAAATTCTGTATCTAGTGACTATTTACATTTATGTCTACAAAATGAATCTTGGAAAAACGTATATGATACTGGTACTACTGATATTAAGAGTAAATGTATTGTATTTTTCACTTTAATTTCAGAATCACTTTAGTGGAATGTTCTCCACTCAATGTTGTGAAAAAATTCAAAAGTAAAAAGATGTAGATAATGCAGGGACTTAAAAATCTCATGTATTAAAAAGAAGAATCTATATGTAATGAGTTGCAATGTAATGTTCCTCATGTTCTTAAATACTACAAGAAGTAGGGTGTAATTTATAAAAAATTATGAAAGAGGGAAATAGAATACATTTGAATAGAAAAGTACAACATTCAGATAATGCAATTAAAGCTATTCGGAATATTATTAAAGTTAAACTTGTAGATATTCTAAGAAAGAAAATATTTTTTCATTAAAACCAGTGATTATAAACTAGAGGATCCCAAATCTACTGCAAATTCTTTTAATGTCTTATAGTATATAGTACAGAAATATTATTGACAACTTAAACATTCAGGATATTGCAAAAGATACTGCAATTGGTTACTTAACAGATGCATTTAATAATTAGTATTAATATTATGTAATTAGTCAATAACTGCAACAGTGCTTTTTCATTCAATCATAACATGGATGGAATTGAATGCACATTAAATTAAACGCTATTGCAAACACGTAGATTAAATAGTTAAAATCAACTGAAAGGGTGAGAATGAAATAATTCAAAGCCACACTTTTAACAAAAATTGTTTTGTGCGAACGCATTTCTTACACATATGGGAAAGGTACTAATAAAATATTGTAATAACTACTCAACAAATGACATAGCCTAAGGACTCTAAACCTTTGTAAAAGTTTGTCTGTGTGGCTTAGGAACATTTTTTAATTTCATTTTAATTGTTAGTTTTTAATATATATGCATTTACATTGTATGTGTGTATGTATAAATGCATTCATTAGATTAACGTTTACAATATTATAACTTGTAATTTTGTATTGTCTGTGATCATTAACACTTAATCTGAGGACTTTGTAAAACTCTATTTCAACGTTATTTAGCTATTTCAAAGTTACTTAGACAAAAAAAAATCGTTTTGTAGACTAGGAATCGAACTCGCACTCTTCTACACGAGACACAGAAGTCTTAGCGTCTGAGCTATTGAAACGACACGAAAGCTTTCCTTTCTGTGCGGAGTGTCGATCTAGTCATGAAGGTCCATTGTCGATTTAACTACACGATTTATGTATATATTTACCTTTTATTTACGTAATATTATCATATTTTTTGCAGTTTTTGAAGTGAATTTCGGAACGATGCTAGTAACAAACCAAATAGCCTGAATTTAAGTAACTCAATATTCGTTATCTTGTGTATCAGTGCTCTGGTCTCCGATCATGCGCAGTGTCTTACATCTGAGACTTAGGAATATTCAATCGTCTCATCCTTTTCTAGGGAAACTGTACATAAACAACATACAACATTTCTCAGAAAATACTATTTTTGTTGCTTTGTGAGTAAACAATAAAAGTTAGGAAAAAAAAGTTTCAGTAAAAGTTGTTTATTTTTAAAAGTAGTTTCAAATGGCATCTTCAATGATCCATGTTCTCATTTGATATTTCGAAGTTGACCACAGGTATCCCTCCTTCCGGTTTTTTATGAGAAATGGTACTGCCACCAATCGATTCATTACATAGGTTTTGGTTATCAAACTTTTTTTTTTTATGAACAACTAGTGATATATAGTTTTCGAGAAAAAAGGCTGATACAGGTGGTCTGAAACATCTGGTAGATAATATAGAACACATGGTAATAGCATGCTGAAGTAACAATAGACTTAAATAATAAATTTAAAACTAGAAATCTTCACAGTCTTATTATTTGATAATCTAGATTCAAGTGAGCAGTTAAACAGTTTAAACCCTCAGATCTTTTTATAGCGTACAACTAACAATGTAAGTTAGCCTTTCCTTAGTGGTTTCTTGAGCTAATCGAAATTTGAAAATGTTCAACAATCGCAGACAATGCATTATGTTTCATTAGGTGAAAAACACAGTCATAAATCTACTGTTAACACTTCTGTTTTCCTTAATTGTTTTTCACGTAGTTACTTAGTGCACTATATCTTTCACTCTTGGGTTAAATATGTTTCTTGATAGGGTTTGGCTTCACTCCAAAAGCTATTATTAATGACAAAAGAATGATTTCACTTACGAATCCATTTTCACGCTTCAAACTATTTCAAAATGAAGTAGGTTAATACTATTTTTCACCACTGCCCTGGAAAAAATAAGTCTTAACAGTACTTTGAAAATATATCTTACAATGCTAGGTGTTATTTCGCTCATGTGTATGCTGTTGTATTATGAAAGTAGCTTTGTATCAGAATTAAGAACTGATAATGTAGATACACATAACCAGAATGCAACTTTTCTTTCAGGTGTGAGCTACATTCTCTTCAAATGCCAGCAGTCAGGAATAATGCACAATCTTCAGTAAGCTCTGAAAGTCTTGTTAATTTAGTGCCAGAAATGGACGTTAAAGTTGAACTGTTACAGTTAGAAATTTCATGTTTCGGCAATATAAACGAAAATGTTTTATTAAATTCAAGTGAAGATCAAATAGACATGAAAGTCGAAAAAGTAGTAGAAGCTGAACTAGAAGTAGAAAAGAGTCAGACACACTCCAGTCAGGTTTCTACAATTAGCTGTAACATAAATGATAAGGAGATAGATGCTGCTGAGAATGATTCGAAGCCATGTTTCATGGCTTATATAAGTGTTAAAGGAAATAGTTCTCTGCCATGTGATACCAGCAATAAAACTGGGGAATTGGAAACTGAAACTGTTTCTTTAAACTTCTATAGAGACGCAAAAATTGTGAGTATTAATGACATATTGGAAGAACATCTGACAGAAGCAACAGATATTAGTTGCAACAAACAATCCGGCTTTACTGGTAGGGGTAATACTGATATCTGTAGTTGTTCTTCAGATGTATTAGATCATAAAAGAAAGTGTTTTACATGCAACATATGCGACAAAAAGCATGACTCTAAGAGTTCTTTCGAAAGTTTCTTAAAAACTTGCATCATCTAGGTTCAATGCATGGAAAGAACATATCCATATGTTTGCATTGTCAGAAAGAATTTTCATACAAAATTTCAAGAAATATGCATGAAAAGTTACAGACAGGTGAAAGTCCATTTCACTATGATGTCTGTAATGAGACATTCCAGACAAAACATCTTGATAATATTATTTACAATAAATCTGAGAATTCATTTGTTGACAAACATAATCAGTGTCCTAAAGACTTTAAAATTCAGTCTCTTGGTTCTCACCTAATGAAGTATTCAGATGTTCAACAGTGTGTTTGTTCAATGTGTAACAAAACTTGTCTAAGACCATTTGACCTGAAGAAACATAAATCACAGTTTCGTAACCATTTAAAACTTTCAAGAAAAAATGACATCATCAAAAGTTTCTGTTGTGCAACTTACTAATGAAGATTGTAGAATGGAAGGGTCTAATGTAACAACGAATTCTCCATTAAAAGAAAGTGCAATTAGTTTTAAAAATCACTGTATTCAAAACCGACTAAATGCCAAGCAGTGTGACTCATTTCATTATCATTGTACTCAGTGCCCAGAGAAATTTAATTTATATAGCATGCTTTCAGTCCATATGATGAAGCATGGGAAAGAAGTCTGCAAATGCACAATTTGTATGCAAGACTTTCAGAACAAGAATGATTTGGAGAAACACATGTTTAAAGACAATGCCATTGCAGCACCATTGGACAATCTGTCAACATTTACATTAGAAAGTAATAATGATAAATTTGATTCTGTAACGAATCTGTCTGATGCAGAAAATAACACTTTTGAAGAGTCAAATATTATCTCAAAGTTAACATTGTCTTCTACTATATGTAACAAAAATGTTGATAGTCCAGATGGTTCACACAACATAAACAAAGAAAGAAATACACCAAAAAAGTCTCTTAAAGTTTGTCTGAAAATTAAAATACATGTATGTGATGTGTGTGGAAAAGTATTCCATCGGAAATCATGATTAATTCGTCATCTTCGTTCAGTGCATGAAAGAGGACGGGACTTCAATTGTGCATTTTGCCAAAAGGGTTTTTCTGAGAAAGCTGGAAGAGATGACCACGAGAGAATACATACAGGCGAAAAACCTTATAAATGTGACTTTTGTGACAAATCTTTTCGAGCAAAAGCAATGCTTTACACTCACAAAAAATTTCATTTCAAAACAGCTGAATCATACCACTTCCCTTGCATGCACTGCCCAAAGAAATTCCAATTTCACTCTGCTCTTGCTTTACATTTGAGGAAACATACTGGAGAGAAACAATACAACTGTATTCTTTGCAGCAAAGGTTTTTATCGTAAGTGTGATCTTGCAAAACATATAATGCTTATACATCCTACTGCAACATCAGACATGAATATTGATAAGACTGATCCCTTGGAAAGTGAAAATGGGGATGTAAAGATGGATCATAAAACAGCTACTGATGGCATTCAAACTGTGCTTAAAGTTGATGTGTCTGGTAAAAATTGCAGTGATTATGGAGGACAGAATAAGAAAGTAAATGCCATTGTAACAAAATATGAATGTGAAGAGTGTGGGAAGGTTTTCTACAAAAAGAGAACTCTGGAGGTCCATTCAAGAATACATACAGGAGAGCGTCCACATACTTGTCAGATATGTGGATTACAATTCAGACAGATAGGTGCTCTTCATCGTCATCTGCGAACAGTTCATGAAGGGAGAAAGGACTATTCATGTCATATATGTGGGAAGTGTTTCGGTGAGAAAGTGTCTCGTGATGATCATGTAGAATTCATACTGGGGAACGTCCATATCCCTGCAATCTCTGTGACAAGTATTTTAAATCCAGAGCTGCATTGAACATACATAAAAAATCTCATTCAACATTTCTTCCTCATGAGTGTGTAGTGTGTGGAAAGTGTTTCCGGTTTCCAGGCTTATTGGTGGGACACATGAAGATACATACAGGAGAGGAAAAAGAAAAGCTCCATCAGTGTAAGGAATGTGAGAAGTCTTTTCCTACAAAATCCGAACTCAAATCTCATGAAAGTATTCACACAAATGAAAAGTCATTCACTTGTGAACAATGTGGAAAAGAATTCAGATTTTCAAGTACACTTCATCGACATGTTAAAATAATACATGAAGGCAGGAAAGATTTTTCTTGTCACATCTGTGGAGGACAGTTTTCTCAAAAAGCAGCAAGAGATAATCATGTCCGTGTACATACATGGGAACGTCCATTCTCTTGTGATATTTGTGGAAAAAACTTCAAAACAAAAACTTCAGTTTATATTCATAAGAAATTTCATACAAAATCTTTCACGTTGCCTTGCCCATCCTGTCAGAAATGTTTTTATACTCCAGTTTATCTGTTCATCTGCGTACTCATACAGGGGAAAAACCATACCCATGTTATGTATGTGATAAAAGATTTGCTACAAATAGAGACATGAGAAACCATAGGGTGATTCATTCTGAAGATAAACCTTATGAATGTGCACTTTGTGGAATGAAGTTTCGATTGAAACGATATTTAATAAAACACATGTTCAAGGGTCACAACACTGAAAAAATAGGTTGAAATAAAATGTAATATACTTGTGTGATAGTAGTCAGTAAGTGTAAATATTAGTCCTGCAAAACAAACTGGCGTTCAGGTATAGCTCCCTGTGAAGCAGACTTGAATAATTTCAAGGGAAAAATTGTTCTGGGACCAAGTATAAATCCCAGGACCTTTCGCTTCGTGCACAAATGCTCTACCAACTGAGCCACCCAGGAACTACACCCGACACCATCTCAACTTTTCCCTTTATATCCATACAACTCAAGTTGACTAACAAGATGCCGAAAACCCAATTTTGAGTGCATACAAACTCTGTGTAACTTGAATTGTGGCTTTCTGTTAACGTACCTACAGTGACATGTACTGCCCGTGCTTCACTTCCTGAGCTGTTTCTTTGCGGGGCGAGATGCAGAGGGGGGAGTGGGCTGTCCTAGGTACCACATGTGCCTACTACCCTATGTTCAACACATCGACCTTCTCAGGATTGCTTTCGTCAGCTATGGAGCAAGATCAGCCATGGACAAGCGAATGTATAGGCTGTCCCCTCACAAAACAAATTATGTCCTTCTCATCAATTCCTGTAACTAAACACTGATACCAGTGGTAGACTACAGTCACGTGTACACATCAGTAAACTCTTTCCTCTATGGCAGTTTTTCTCAAACTTTTTCCACCGCAAAACCCCTTTTAATCTAAAGTGTAACTGCGGAATCCTTGTAATATTTTATTAGTAATTAATAATTAACAGACAAGTGAAAGCTAGTATCTCAATAATAGTTCAGTGGGTGCTTTTTAAGCCTGCAATCTGGTTTTATGGCGGAAAGTTGTAGTCTCATTTCTACTGTACTTCTGCATTTTGTCTTTTCGGTATTTTGTTTTAGTCATAGTGAACACATATGCAGAGAATCCAGTGATGAAAGTGATAAGTATTATGGGTATTTTCCGTTTTAGATGTTCATCAAACATATTGTCATTAGGCATATTATTGGAATATTATTATTATTATTATTATTATTATTATTATTATTATTATTATTATTATCATTATCATCGGTGGTTTCATGATATTATGAATTCATATTTTCGTAATATTTATATATTTTTATAGTAACCACTAATGGTAAGTATAAAATAGCCACCGGAGCAGCTCAGTTGGCTAAGCCGCTTGCCTATCGATCCAGGGTTGCGCTTGAGCACAGGTTCGATTCCCGCTAAGCTGATTACCTAGTTGGATTTCTTCCCGAGGTTTTCCCCAACCGTAAGGCGAATGTCATGTAATGTTTGGCGAATCCCTGACTTCATCTCGCCAAATACCATTTCGCTATCGTCAATCCCATCGATGCAAAATAACGTAGTAGTTGATACAATGTTGTTAAATAACCAAGGAAAAAAACGTATGGAATAAAATTTAAAATCATATAGGGATCACGGAACCCGGAACATACTTTGAGAAATACTGCTCTATGGTAATTCAGCAGTTGTCCAGACTGAACGAAGAGTGGCCTAGTGTGTACATACATTTTCGGAAATCGCCATCAGAGATAATAGCAATAGTGGTAACCACGATTAGAGTATCCAGTATTATAAAGAGTAAAAACCCCTGCACTGACATAGGATAATGTTTTCAGCACATGTAATATGCTGCCATGCCGGTCTGAGCAGACTTAAGAGGCGTGGTTATAAGCACTAGGGAGCTCTCGGTTCAGGACGTGAGGCACGGGCAGTATATTATGCAAATCTGGCAAATTTTTTCCTTGAAATTATACAAATCTGCTTCACAGGGAGCTATACTTGAAAGCCAGATTTGCATAATATACACGTCACTGTAAGTAATTTAACAGAAAGCCACAATTCAAATCACACAGAGTTTGTGTGCACTCAAAGTTGGGTTTCTGGCACCTTGTCAGCCCACTTGAGTTGTGTGGATATAAAGGGAAAAATTGGGGCAGTGTCGGGTGTAGTTCATGGGTGACTAAGTTGGTAGAGCGTTTGTGTACTAAGCGCAAGGTCCCGGGATTGTTACCAGGCCCCAGAACAATTTTTCCCTTGAAATTATTCACTCTGGCCTTTAGTTTACAAAGGAAAAATGCTTAAGGGAATGGAAAGTGAATCTCTTACTTCTTCATGAAAAACACTGCCACTATTCCACCCTCATCTCTAGTCTGGAAGATTATTGTGCAACATTGCAGTACAGTAAGATTGTGCTTTGTAATAGACTAGTCACAATCAGCCTCCCATTCAACCACATGTACTTGATCTACCTCTAGTCCTCCTTCCTTCTCGTTTAACTCTCAGTGTTTTTGTGTTTATAATTCTGCATTCTGTAGACATGTTCCAACCATTTCAAACGTATATTTTATTTTAGTGCCATGAGATGCGTATCTTGGAAGAGATTCATCAACTTATTTTTTCTCTCAGCAAACCCTTAATGAGCTATTCCAAATACTCTTCTTTAGCATAAGTACACTAATATGCCTAAAAATATCACTACATATATACAGGTTGATTCACAAAGATTGTACAGTATTATAGGAACAGATTTCTAATATTATTGTGGAAAAAAGTATATATATATATATATATATATATATATATATATATATATATATATATATGCACGTGTCCGATTTTGATTAGTTTTGGAAATAATAGCTGTTCTTGCTTCCATAACTCAGGTTCTTGTGAACTTCACTTGAGTGTTTAGAATTACACTGGACTGCAGATGACTTGTACTGCTTGGAACAATGAACAGAGTATTCCATAACAATTCACAGTATAGTGCAAATTGGGTCCATTGTTGATAATTTTTTGTATGTATTTATTTATATGTACTAAGTTGATGGGCACAGTCACTCTCTGGTGACTATGTGCATTGCTGTTGAAGGAAATGTAAAAGAAAAGTAAAGAAGGTAAACTTGCGAATTCTAAATGAGGCAGTAGAGCAAGTGGACAGTTTCAAATACTTGGGGTGTTCTATAAGCAGTAACATGAGCTGCTGCCAGGAAGTCAAAAGGAGGATAGCAATGGCAAAGGAAGCTTTTAATAGAAAAAGGAAAAAGGAGTGTCTTCTGCATACCTCTGGAAAAAGAACTAAGGAAGAGAGTAGTAAAATCCTTTATATGAGGCAGAAACATGGACATTAAAATGAAGTGAAGAGAATCATTTGAAATCTGGATATGTATAACAATGAAGCATGTGAAATGGACAGAATAAGAAATGGGTCTATGTTGGAAAGGGTGGGTGAAGAAAGAATAATGATGAAACTGATCAGGAAATGAAAAAGGAATTGGTTGGGTCACTGGCAGAGAAGAAACTTCCTACTGAAGGATGCATGAGAAGGAATGATGAACAGGAGAAGCGTTTGGGCCAGAAGAAGATATCAAATAATAGACGACATAGGAAAGACTGGTGAAAGCTGGGTTTGCAGTGAAAGACCTGCCCTTGGGCAGAACACTATAAATGAATGAATTGAAATATATGAATCATATGCAGAGACTAAGAGGAAGGCAGAAAATGGGAAAGACTAGAGAAAGCTGGGTTTGCAGTGAAAGAACACTGAATGAATGGCAGATATATTTATTGTTCACTCAACTACAATAAGTGTTCAATTCAGTCACATAAAAGTGGAGGTAAGCTTAGATCTTTATTCTTTGAATCAGAACCAATTTTACCACTGTCCTTATAAACACTTTAGTACAAAAGCTAGTATAGCTGGTCCCGGTCTCGTCAGTTTTAGGTAGCCTACTTGGGTAGTCTTTAACCACCTTCCTGTTCATTCAATATATACTAAACACATCCATCTGAATAACAGCAACAAAAACCAAGAGAATTGTCACATCATAAACTTGTCAACACAACACAGCTAGTCTATTCATTGAAAAGGATAATTGACAGAAAACCCAGTAAGCCTTTTACAAGGGCTTTTAAAGGGAGAATTCCCATACTCTTAGTAGTGCTAGGAAAATACAAAATTTTAGAAATCTCAGGCTGTTAATAGTGTTGGAAAAATACAAAAATGCCAACTACATCAGTGGAAGTGGAGAAGTCATTTTCTATTACCAAAAACGTTCTCTCAGACAGAAGACTAAGTATGAATGTTGAAAACTTGAAAAAATATCTGATGGTTATGTGTAACCAAGACAACCATGAAAAGTAGTGTTGAATTTTGAGTGTTAAACTGTTATGGTAATGAATAAAACAAAAAATTAAAGTTTTCAATGTATAAAATGTTAATCTTATTTTGCCTTTTTTTTTTCTTTCACAATTTAAAGTGCTTTCCACCCCCACCCCCCAAATAAATGCCTGAACTTCCGGGCTCTATTAATAAATGTAGCCTAACATTAGAAAAAAATTTCTAAACCTGTGCAAAGATTTGCTATGTAACTTCGATTTCAAATGCATAAATAAATGTTAACACTAGGATAAAATATAGCTATTTAATAAACAGCATATTAACAATAACAATAATAATAATAATAATAACAGCAACAACAACAACAAAGAACATTCCTAACAAAACTGTGACTACTGCTTACATGAACAAAATAAAACTTTTCTTCTTTCACATCACCTGACTGTACATTTGGCACTTGTTCTGTAAGCAGTCTCAATGCTTGAACTGATGATTAGAGAGAATGAGGGTTTTTAAGTATTCTGGCTCTATACCTGCTAAAAGTTTCACCAGCCAATAAAATTTGTTTTGCAGAACTATATCACATTGTAAGGAAATATATTTATGTAATGTTTTACTGAACTTATTTAAAAAGAAATATTTTATATAAAGTGATAGTGGCTATTCTTTTCTGTATGAAAGAGTTGTGATTTTTAATATTCATTTGTAATTTTTTAGTTAATGATTATCATATATATATATCCATATGTATAATACCTTGAGTTGAGCTGTTTGGTGAAAAAAAAATTTAAAACATTCTCATGTGTGTAAATGAAATTCAATTTGTTGCATTGAAATATTTTCGTTTTATTTTTGTGCATAATTTTGCGAGGATTGCTTCATTATGATATTTAAAACTCAGAGAATATTAATTCGTATAATTATATGGTCATACTACTTTGTTTTTAGTATAATACGTTTATTATTAAAATGATTTGAGCAAAAAAAGTCCTGTAAATTTTCTAACCAGGTAATGTCGGTAATATCTTGTACAATATAATTATGATTGCATAGTGCAAGAAATGTGAAACAGTTTCAAATGTTTGAAATGAAAGTTGTCTCATTATTATGTGATTCTAATTTAGACCGTCTACTTTAATTCAGTGACCTACACAGGAACTATGTGCTTTGAGAACTGTGGTTAAATAAACAATTCTGTTGTATAACTAGTGATGTCGCGTGGAATTTAGACATAGGGATGCGATTTTTTAAATGGTTAAAATACAGTAGTCTGCTTTCGTTATATGCGGGAGTTGTGTTCCTGGAAATAGGTGCTTATTGATGAATGTTTGAATTGAATTTTGACATTATCTTTATAATTTTCTTACAGCATAAGTTATGAGGATATTTACCGGACCAAAGCCTAGCCATGTTTACATAAAACATGAAAGTGCATAGAACGAGACCGACTATAGCTTACTGTGAATAATACAGTAAATCAAAATAAGCTTCATAACTTTCTTTTAGATTTAACAATATTTCTTCAGGGAGCGAATTTGCAAAGGTGGTAAGGTGTATGATCAAGCAAACTCAAAAGTTTCAATTTTTTATTTTTAGCAGCCTTTTGATTAATGTTAATTCTGATAACGTGCAGAATTTCATTGAACAACTACTTATATACAATTTTGTTATCGTCTCCAGGGATTGTATCCAGCAGTGATATTTCAGATTGAGTATAATTTTCTGCAGCATAAATCATCCATGCGTTCCCAAAATTCCTCAAAGTATTTTTCAATCGTTGCTTGTACTCCTCGAAATTATGAATTTTTGTTTCACAAAAAGCAACATCTGTTACTTTTTGAAACAGAATATCAGAGTGTGGGAATATTGCAGTGAATAATATTACCAGGAAATAAAATCAAAGTCCTTCAGTAAACTTAATCTTCGTGCACAAACTACAGTTTTGTGGTTCCATTCACAATCTTCATTATCTGTTATTAATTCAAATAATCATTCCAACTTTGATGATTTAGAGGAAAATCTCGGAAATCCAGCAAGATTAGTGAAGATCACTTTTACTTGTTTCATAAAATTGACAGACTGAGTTAGGACGAGGTTTAATTTATATGTGTACACCATAGCATACATAAAAATGAAAATTTTGCATGTAAATCATTATGTTCTCTCGCCATTATAGCCACTCCATCGTAGGTTTGAGCAATAAGTTTATCATTGTAATCAAAACCATTAATGACTTCGAGAGCATGTTCAAGGTGAGCATTTGCAGACTACTCATGCTGACATCTGTGCATTTTAAAACTCCTTCAATGTCGCCATCATCTGTTACATATTGCAGAATTGGAGATAACTGCGATTTCATACTATGTCAGAGCTCTCACCCAGACTTAAAGCTATGAACGGAGCTTTACAATCCTCTTTCCTAATTTTATCTTCCATGACTTCGCCCACTGAAAATATCAAGTCACTCTGAAATTTCTGAATTGAAGGTGAAATGCCACGAAACATAGTTAGTGGATTATTGTAAGTATGTTTTCAGTAAACTGTCGTGCCTTGCAGTCTCATTGAAATGTTCTATAAAATTGCCTTTATTCTTTGAGGATTTACTCTCGTCATGCTCTCTAATACAAGACCTAATTTTCCAAGACCTTTATAAAATGGCCAAGAATGTTTCTGTCAAACAAGTTCGCTATGCATATTGTTTTTCCAAAGAAATGCAGTTCTTTTTCCACACTTACTGTGACTTGCAGAGTTTTTCTGTCGTTTCCTGGTTCTGTAAATATTATTTAAACCACTATATTCTGTATCATTCCATACAGATTTTTCACGAGAAAATAATAAACAAAGGCGCAAAAATGTTTACTCATTCCTACACATCTACTGCCAGTTTTATCATAATTAATAACACAGAACTTCCCGGCTTGGCAATCTTACCTGCAGATGTGATTCTTAAATCACATAGGCTATTCTATCGCTTGAAAATTGTGACAAAATTAATATTTACGATCTACAGTTATACAGAATGTTGTAGGTTAACTTAAAAAACACTATAAATAAAGCATAGCTCTCATAAATATTTTTTGAAAGTATTACTATTAGTAAGAACAAAAACTGTCAGCAGCGAAGTTATAAAACACACAGAAAAATTGAATATAAGCACACGCACGTCGCCAAATGCAGAACCTAAATCACATCCCTCGCACATGGTATAAGTGACGTTCTTCCACTCAGCAGTTGCCTGTTTTCATATAGCCCAACTGATGCGAGGGATACGATCACATTTTGCCATGCAGGCGCAGTACAAGGGTTATGCGTAATCTAAATCGCATCCTCTGCACACTGGTATAAGTGACGTTCTTCCACTCAGCAGTTGAATATTACCTCGCTCTCATATAGCCCTATTGATGCAACATACACAGTCGTTTATAAATTGGCTCAGACGCTTGGCTTTATCACTTCGTGTAATATATTTCCATTGTTGTAGCAGTGACATTTAAAATTTTAATGCAATCTTCAAATAATAATTATTATGTGTAACAGGTATAACACAATACACACAAAATAAAGTACCGGTAAATATATAACCCTACAATCGATTATTACAAAGTGAAATACAATCTAGACCAGTGGTATTCAATCTTTTTTTGTTAGCGTACCCTTAAAAAATGTTTGTACCCCCAAACTGCATTGCATTTATATAAGAATTAACAAAAGACTTTGATTGATGTTGTACTAAAAATAAATTATTATTATTATTATTATTATTATTATTATTATTATTATTATTATTATTATTATACAGTAGTTATCAATGCAATAATAATAGTAATAATTTACATAAAATATTGTTCAAGTAAGGAAAAACAAGAGTTGATATTGCAAAAGAAACTGTAATATAATGCAATAATTATCAACAAGTATACTAAAATAAATATGTCAGCATTTTTATATACGTAATCAGTGAGATGCGTACTCCAAGTACCCCTGCGGGTACGCATACCTTGGATTGAATACCATTGATCTAGACAATTTGACGGTAACAGGGTTGATGGTTGGAGCATGGGGAACCATTCCAAAATTTTTGCTAGTTTCTGGATATCAATGGGATTAGATAAGACACTCCTCCTTTGATTGATTATTATCACTATTAAGGGGTCTGTTTCAGTTTTGAGAAATCATCTTTATGGATTTAACAAAATATATTTTATTTGAGATTGAAGATTGTGATATGAATAATTTAAAAATTTTAAGCCTCATATTTTAGTTTGTAAACATATTTTACATTGACTAAATTTAATTATTTCATATCACTATGTACTTGCGGCAACCCTTTAACAAGGGAAGTTTGTAGTAATAAACTACTGTATACATGACAGTCATTCAAGTTCCTTAATAAAAATGTGGCCGTAACAAGCATCCGTCTAAACTCCCACACCATACATAGTACCCTACACTTGTTGGTGATCGGTTTAAATGTAGTACCCAATGCGAATTTCCTGCAGCCAAGTAGTGTGCATTATGGCGATTCAGTACTCCGTTGTTATGAAATCTTGCTTCATAAACTTTGGAATTAAATGTCTGGTATACAACTGCCATTACAAAGGACTATCAACTAAACATTATGACTTACATCATTGTTATACACCACCTTTACAACATAGCAATCACTTATAACATACAACATTATAGATGTCACCTTTGTTCATTAATTTTGTCACAGATATTCACTAGAAAATTTATATACTGGTTATATATAACAAATTAAAATTAATAATTATTTCATACATTTCAGTCATTTTTAAGCTTCCATCTTGACATGGCATAAGTTCTGCCACTAGGTAGTGCTGTAGTGGTAGTGGTAACATCTGCAAGACAAAAAGAGAGAAAGAAAAACTAGTAGAAATGGAAAAATTTTACGAAAATATTTGTCTTTTTCATAAGTATTTTTCCTGGACCAAAAGTAAAAGATAAGAGAAAATGGAAAACAGTTTTACAAAAATATTTATTTATTTATTTATTTATTTTTTATTTTTTTTTTTTTTACACACACGAATATTTTCCTTGGAATAACAGTACAAGACTACGCATATTCATTTAGTAGCATACCCTCTGCATGTGTTGATAGCCTTGAAAAATGGATTTCACTGCTAGGAATATGGCCTTCTAAAGTGATAGTTTTCATAATTTTCGATATATTTTGAGAACGTAGTTTGGAATTTGGGGCTGGTTGGTACTATTATAACTATCACAACATTTCCATCGTGTTTTAAGTGTAATCTGTGGGTTATCTCAATGATTTTACAAGATGCTGCAAAGTGTGTGTATGCGTGCTATTCATTTAGCAACTTTAGATTGGAAACTGGAATCATCTGTTTTAACCATTACTTTCTGGTAACCCCATTCCAGTGTCCACTAGAATTAAATAAAAGCCTTATGACATGGAAACGAATGTTTTAGATAACACACAAGTACACCCATACATACCTATACAGGTTGAAAGGGAACCTATTACATTAATTCACAGAGGTAATAGATCAAGTCAATGCGAACAAGTTTTGTTAAATAAGTTTTTTGATACGTCCAATAATTTTGAGAATATGAAATGTAACATGTTGCAACACTGCAAAGATTACAAGTGTTCCTTGAGATCATAGCTCCACAGTGGAAGTGAGTGTAACTCCAGTCATCCACTCTGCAAGACTTACAAGAGGAGAATGTAAACAAAAACTTCTCATCAGATATGTTTCGATCAAATTAATGCCAGCGAAATGAGTCCAGGGTCCAACACCGAAAGTTACCCAACATTTGCTCTTAATGGATTGAGAGAAAACTCCAGAAAAAAACTCAACTGGGGTCCTATTTCACAAAAGTACAAATTATAACTTACAGGCAAGAAGAGTTACAAATTCACAAATTTTTGTGTTTCACAAAAATGCTGTTGTAAATTTATAAGTGAATTTTAAAATAACAGGTTCCAGGCCATGATACTACAAATTCAATTTTATTGTCATTTGTTTATAATTTTACCAATCCTATGTTACAAATTTACATGTTTTGTAACAAATTCTTACCCTACTCTTGATTTTGGTAAATAGCTGAATTAGAGGTTATACCACAGTCTAATATATAGTCACGAAGCTCAATACATAGTAAATATGCATCCATAGATAGTTGCTAACCACTAGGATCACTACTATTGCCTCATTACAGACAATGTGAAATAGTACCTGTACAGTCTATTGTTCGTAGTACCCTCATAAACTCAAGCTTCGTGACTGTATATACTAGCTAAACTGTGGTTCTACCATTTTTGTTTAGATCCTAAGATTATCTGAAGTGTGTTTTGTTACAAGAAAAAAAGCATGAAGAACTTCAGATTTATTAACATAATCGTCATAGAAGAATATTTCGGGAAATAATTAATGTTTAAATTTGAAACTTCGGTGGAGTTTAATCAGGGAGTCAGGATGCGTCATGAGAAGCTTAACTGCTACTAAATGATAATATAGATACCATAATGTATTTATTATTCATCCTATATACCAAATTATACTGATGGAGGATAAGTCAAATATATAGGCTACTTATGTAGGTATATAAAAAATAAATTTACTTCACATATTAATACACTGGTAGATCTAAAGACAATAATAGGAGATGTGTAAGTGACTTAGTCCATAGTTATTCTTTATTGTGTACATCATATTTAGTGTTATGGTTGACATTATGTTTTGTTTTGTATTCATGGCTAATGAAAGTGTTATTCATATACAACAATGACTTTTATGTAAACCAATGCCTATTATATACATCACTCATGGCCTACATTTATAAATCACTGATACAATTACAGAAATATTTTCGAGTGTTTTGTGAAACATGTTTTACTATACCGTAAAATGGGGTGAATAGGAGCGAAATGTTACTATTTTTTTTATTTCTTTGTGTTAAAGAGTAAAAAGTGTTCATGTTTGTTTTTTTCGTAACAAGTGAACAGTAAACACTCTTATTATTATATTTAATCTTTGACACAAAGAAATAAAACTAGTAAAAATTCGTTACTATTCACCCCATTTTACTTCCTGTAAATTTTTATATATCTGTAACTTATACTTTCGTGAAATAGGCCCCAAGTAACTTGTTCCAACTAGGATTTGAACCCGGACCCACTCGTTTTTTGGTCAGACATGTTAACTGTTACTCCACAACTGTAAATACTTTCTCCTTATGTCCTGGTTGTTTGTTATTTGGTAATTCTTTATTATGAGAAGTTTTTGTTGAAGTCTGACATGTATTTTTAGAAGATTGTTTTCATTGTTGATAATGTGTAAGATATAGTCTGCAACACTATCTCGTGAATTTTTCTTGCACTTTCCATAAATAAGGATCACATTCACATAATATGCATAACTTGAAAACATGTTGCAGCATCTTTTAGTGACAAATAATCAAATTCAGCGGTTTCCAAAGTGTAAGTCGCAACCTCCAGGGAAGTCGTGTAAGGGGTTGAGAGGGGTCGCGAGATGATTTACAAAATAAGTCAAAAAGTTTCTTATTAACATTTATTATTTTGTATTTAATCAATCTTCTTAATGTATCCAGCTATTTGCTGACAACATAAAGTCCACTGTAGTCTATTCAGTTGTTGTTTTTCACGAGAAATGAGGGGTATTTTGATCGGTGTTCATTATAGATGCCTGTTGCTAGTAGCCAGAATTGGGGTGTAGTCAATATATACTGCAGGGCTGTGTCTTCTGCAACTGGTACCGATGATTTTAACTTACTTATTTTGTGGTTTATGGATGGACAGTATAGAAGAATGTATTATTTTGTATTTAGAAATATAAACATAAACAACATTCAACATAAGAATAAAAAATGTTTCAGTAGTATGTTATAAAGTAAACAATAATTAATGCTATTACTGTGCCTGTTTTTTCAGAAAGCAGCTTCTCAAATCTGGACTCAGCATTCCATACACACACAGTGATATCGTTTTAAAGTTCAAGGAAATTTCTCGCTTTTGTTTTGATGGTGATCATAGACAAGAAACTTATTTTGCATAAATACGAGGTTGCTGATATTTAAAAATTTAAGAATTACGTATTTTTGCAAGCTCGAGGTTTTCTTGCATTCTTTTGGACTAAAATTGGTCTACACTCTGTGGGAAAAAAAAAAGTATAATTTAAACATTTCATCTGTAGATACATATTTAACTTTTCTTCATAGTTTCTGAAATTTCAGCCAGTTGAACGCAAATGCCTAAAAATGGATTCACTATCTTTGTGATTATCATAATTGTTTTGAATTTCTTCTGAAATGTGTTCAAAAAGTTGTTGGTTAAAATTGTGGAAACTTAGTTGCGTGTCCGCAAAAACACAGTATTTTCCTATCATATGTACAGTAATGCTGAAAAGTATTTTGTAGTTAGGGTTTTATGTTGTCTGTACTGTTTGTATGCAGTTACAACAACGCAAAGCACACAGCTGTGTCATTCTATGAGTAGCGGCATGTTGTTGTGGTTATGTACTTATGAAACAGATAAGTTCATAGAATAACAATATAAATGTATATTCCATTAGCTCATAAGTATTTTGTGGTTTGATTTGGTAGCATGGTATACATTAAATATTGGTGTTTACGTATTTAGACAATGCTTATTTATTTGTACAGACCATTGCAAGCATGCCAAAACAAAAGGAATATTCTGTGGATGTGAAACAAGTTGTTTTAAACGCTTTGAAGAAGGGAAAATCGCATCTAACATTGCTAAATATTTTGGTATATCACAACTCATAAGTGTGTGGAGTCGACGGCAGAAACAAGAAGGATCAGTAGAAATCAGTAGACAATAAGCCAAGGTCTGGTTGTCCTCGAAAAACAACAGTGAGGGAGGACAGAATGATATGTAAGCAATCGGTTGCTGATCCACGAAAATTGGCTCCACAAATTAGGGATAATCTAGAGCAGCACTATGGACTGAACCTACATGTCTCTACTATGAAACATCGCCTAGTTTTGTTTTTATTTTACTTGGTTATTTAACGACGCTGTATCAACTACGAGGTTATTTAGCATCGATGGAATTGATGATAGCAAGATGAGGCCGAGGATTCACCATAGATTACCTGACATTTGCCTTATAGTTGGGGAAAACCTCGAAAAAAACCCAACCAATTAATCAGTCCAAGCGGAAATCGAACGTGCGCCCAAGCGCATCTCCGGATCGGCAGGCAAGTGCCTTAGCCGCTTTAGCTACGCCGGTGGCTACATCGCCTAGTAACTCGTGATTAAAATGGTAGACGACCATTGCTAAAACCAACCATAAATTCAAAAAATAGGAAGGCCAAGTTAGAGTTTGCAAAAATGTATCGAACATGGAACACAGCAGACTGGTATAAGGTGTTATGAAGTGATAAGAGTAAATTTAATTTATTTTCTTCTGATGGTGTGCAGTATGTATGTCTACCACAACAAAAAATACCAGGTATCGACCATTAAGGACGGTGGTAGTAGCATCATAGTGTTGGGATGTATTTCTGGAAGTGGAGTTGGTCCTCTAGTCTAAATAGAAGGAAATATGGATCATTTCATATATAGTGATATTTTAGAAAAGAATATGGTTCCACATGAGAAGAAGAATATGCCACATAATTGGATTTTCAGCAGGACAATGATCCAAAACAACTTCCAGCCATTAAAAAAATTCTTTGCAGAAAAAAAAAAAAATAAAACTTTTGGATTGACCAAGCCAGAGTCCAGATCTTAATCCTCTTGAACATCTCTGGGATGAATTGGATCTATGAGTTCGTCGTAGAACTTGCTCAAATGAAGATCAGTTCTTTGCTGCCTTATTGGAAGAATGGTTACAACTTCCACTAGAGCAATTGCAAAATCTTGTGGATTCAATGCCAAACGTGCTGCTGCTCAAAGCTCGGAGGTATGCAACGAAATACAGATTTTTTCTCAGAGTCCAGAATATTTTTGTTTTATTATTACAAACTTGGACTTACAAATTACTTTTGATCCAGAAGAATTTTCAATTATTTTTAATGCACGATAACTCTGTTTAAACTAAATGGATTAGAAATACATACTTTTCAATTATCCACTGTTTTCTATTCAATATCTTTATGTAATTGTGACATATGCTTTCTATAAAATACTTTTGAGTGCTACTGTAACTAAATTTTCCATGAGCTCTTTAATACAACTAGAATGAATCAAATATCTTTTTGTCAAATGATATTGAGCAGAAATCAAGTTTCTTTGTAAACCCATTAATTTTGTCCCTGGCTGTTATAATGTCAACATCTTGGCCTTGCAAACTATTATTAAAAACGCATTCAGTCTATTTTTATGAAAGAAATGTACTAATTGTCTTTTTATTCACCAGTCTACGGATTGAGATGGTTTTCAAGTGATACACACAATAACACAAACTTTTAGACAAGGATTGGCGTTGTTTTGGAAGAAGAGAAGCTTAAAATATGACAGAATTCTAATAAAAATCATATATAATATATGTATAAATAATAAAAATGGCCAAATAGACGGAGTGAGTTTTGAGATCACATTCTGTAGTTGGAAAATAGGTTTGCATATATTCCGTTTCTCGTCTTATATGTACAGGTATATGACAAGTTCTGTTCTTAACTGTAAAACTCTTTTCAACACGTTACTGCACGAAAGCCATCTTACTCCTATGTGATAAAGAATATTTTCACATAACTAATCCATATCTTCACAAATTTTGCTGAAAATGCGAGTTTGTAATGCTTTTCCTTTGATGAAATTTATCATTTTGTATTGAACTATTACCACAGCACAATGATAGTAATAGTTTGAAGTACTAGAAATGATGTTTACCTAATATTTTGTGTGATTGTTGCACCATATATAATTCAATTTGGTCATACTTTGGGTGAAATCCACTGACTTTGAGTAAAATTATCATTATTTTCGATTTTACAAGGATTTATATTTTTCGAATGGGGTTTAGTACCAGTGAGATAGTGTGGGGAGGGGGGGAGCATCACAAAAGAAAGACTTGCCCAAAAGTGGGGCGCGCTTTCAAAAAGTTTGGAAACCGCTGGTCAAATTAATGCTTTGAAAACAATTACAGCAGAAATTGAACTTTACCTGTTCAAAGAAATTTTTCCATGAAATAGCTAAAAAATGTACACATGATTTTTAAATTGTTTTCGTTTGTTAATGATCTGAATACAAAGCTATGATACTTCAGGGTTATATAATTTGAAACAGATGAAGAATGCAATAAATTAATGGAATGAAATATAGTATGTCCCATTTTAAAAAATATAACTTTGTGTTACTACTTATTTCAGTAACACTGTATAATTGCAAACTACTCCAGGCTATGTAAGTACATAACTATTTTTAGATACACTAAACTACGCTACAGTAGTTATGGAAGTGTCTCAAAGGTTATGAGGCACAGTACATACATAATAAATACTGTAGAACACAGTTTAACCGGCTCATATGAGACCAGCACAATTCGGATAATCCAGAAAACGCATTAATATCATAAATAATACATATTTACATACATATTGCTCTTCATAATACAACACTATTTAGTTACATACAATACAAAACAAATTACTTACATGTATGTATATTGAACTACAAAAAATGCATACAATATAAGTTCGATTTGAGATACGTATCTTCATAAAGAATTTGTTTCTTTTGTTTCAGCTTAACCCATTAATGCCCAGATAAAAAAAGGAATTCATAGTCATATAATTTTATAATATTATAATTGTTACACCTTACTGAGTACAAATACACAAAAATTACAATTTTTTCTCTTCCGATATGGTAGATATGACCTGTATGATATAACATACGCTGGGCAGTTACAGTATCAGTTTCATACAAATACTTAATAGCCCCTACAATGTAAGAAAGGAATTTTGAACTAATATTTGAACAATATATCCTTGTCTAATCACTTTAATTATTATTTTAGATACTTCAACAACATTTTTTTTTGGTTTTCTTCATTTTATATGATATTTTAGAAGACAAGTATCAAGATGAAGATCAACATTACATTTGACGCAACAAAATTTAGCACATTTGCCACGGTAAGCACATCTGTGCCGAGTGCTTTACCAGACAACTAGGTGATCAAGTCTATAATAACGTGTTTCATTGAGAACTTGGTTTCTCCCTTTAAGTGTTACAGTCTTAGAAATGCCCATTAGTGGTGTTGCAAGCAATGACTTTACAATTTGTCTTGTGAATTCCAGCAAAGATATTGCCTTCTGATATTGTCTGTACAGCATCAACAAGTTGACTACTGATCCATTGATATAAAATCTGATAAGGGGCCAGTACCATTTCTTGGACCATAGTCGAAGTCGATAGAGTCCTCTCAATTTGCCAAACATGTCCACACCACCCATACACGCATTATACATTTTTATAACTTTCTGTTGTTGAACAATGATTTTCCTCTTATCCTTAGTTCTCCACCGTGAGCATAAGTCTAAAGAAACTACATCTAGTGTTGCTACATTTGTTGCTATAGTGACCTGAGCATTGTCATTCCATCGTCAAATTACTTGATGTGTCTTTGATGGCATGGCAAGTACCTCTAACAGATTTTTTTTTTCAGATCCTTTGGAGGTGTCTTTTCAATTCCATCAGCTGTTATAATTCCAAAGCACGTGAGATTTACTGCTGAAAATTTTTACAGTAACCCAAAGGAAGTGAAATAATTATCTACAAACAGTTTACTGTCATCAGGTAGCAATCCAACACAAAGCATCTATGTAATAACATTTCCTAGAGTCATCCCTGGTGCTCGTTCGACTCTCCCTGTATAGCCTACGATTCGAACTTTATAAGGTACCCTGCAGGCATCGTCAAGCACGAAGGCTTATACCCAAATCTGACTGTTTTTCATCGTATGAATTGCTTGATGTTGTGATGACAAAAATATGGTTTCATTGCTTTGTCAACTGAATATGAATTTGGATCAATGTCAGCCATGTTCCGGAACATTTCATTTAGACGATTGAAGAGTGGCCTAAGTTTGTATATTTTATCATTCTTGTCAACTGTGTTATTGTGATTGAAATGAATGAAATGAACTGTTTCAAATTTGTTTCTGGTGATACAGTTTGCAACTAGAATGTTATGGCTATCAGGACGAATCTCCCAGTACATTCTTCGCGAAGGCAATTAGAGATATCCAGACAAAAGCAAAATGCCAAGGTATTGATACATGTCTTCCATAGATCCCATGATATATGGATAATCTTTCATTACGGCATATTTCACAGTTTCTCGAATTGTGTAATAAACAACAGTAAGCTAAATGCCACCACTGTCTCGAGTAGCCTACTCACTCACCCTGCGCGGAAGGGATAATACGTCAGTATTCCGTAGTATACCCCTTTCACCTCTTTCCAGGAGTTGGAGTTAAAACTCCACTTTTGAACACCTCTGCTCTAGGCTTATAGTTTGTAAGTTTTTTGCCGTCCATTTCACATATGCTCCAAGGAGAATTCATCTAACAGAATATACAGAAAATGATATCGTTACTGCTCAGCGTATGATATATCATACCATATTTAGAAACTGAATTTGCTATGCTTCTATACAAAGATACATGTACACCAAATGACCTGAATTATTCACGAATACCTAACAAGTAATATTAGAACTAGTTTCATAATTCATGATATAATTTATATTGAAAATAAGTACCTTTATTCCAATCAATGTTTTCTTTTCTTTAAGATCCAAACTAGAAACCTCATATCAACAAGAGAAACGATCACAGAGCATTCAACAATGCCTGAATCTTAAACCACATCCATGTACTCCCTACATGAAAAAAATTGTTAACTTGAAGTCAAAGGGAAATTAATGAAAAAATATTTTTCACCCCGTATTTTTAATCATACGCTGGGCATTAATGGGTTAATGTGATGTTAGCGTGTTATACTACAATGAATGCTTTAGTGTATTATACTGTGTCATGAAACATATGTATTAGCGTGCTGGGCAAATCTACTTTTCATGGACAAGTATAATGTAGTTAATGAATTTTACAAAATCAGGTGGAATAAACTGGAAATATGGGTTAACTGAATTAATGCTGTTTCCATTTCTCCACAAACAAATTCAATGGAATTTAGGTCTGTGTTAGATGGAAGTAAACACAGAACATGTCTTCGCATTTCATCAATTCGAAATACTTTCTTGTATACTTTTTTGTAGTTGATTCTTTTAGTAAGCTGAGAGCAATGTTGTGGTCATTTAGTCATTATTTTATTTCTTTCAGCGCTCTTCTTGAAATTAGTCTTGTATTAATTTAAGTGCTTGCTAACTTGCATTATCCATTACAATAACAGAATGAGGGGGCATATTAGGTAAAGCCTGAGTTTTATCCATTTGCTTTAATTTTCTTTATTTAACCTCTTCCCTTACTGTTTATTTTACCAGTTTTGTGAAAAAAAAAAGTGTCATATTTTTTTATTTTCGTAAAGAGGTCATTTAATATTGCAGAATCACTGTACATCACTAATTTTCTTACATACTTAAAAAATCACTATGAAGTAGACAATGGGACTCAAACGAGTTAACTCGGGTTAATAAATTTTGACACATGTTAGCAACCCGAGTTAACGCGGGATAATAAGGGAAGTGGTTAATCATTGTGATAATCTCCATTTTTTGCTGTCATTTAAATGCCAGCAACATGTTAACAGTTCAGAATAATATTAACGTAACTACCACTAATGCTGCTGCTAGTTACAATAGTATTGTCTGAACCATAGATGTTATCCATAGGATCGGCCTTACTATTAGTGTGTGCAATAATTGATCTCCGGCTTTTGCCTATTGGAGATGTAAGTGCCATTTCAGTTGGTGTCTACCACCAGCAAGAACTGAGTATGTATGTAGGTAAATATGTTTCATCAATAGAGACTATGTTCCTATTCTCACTTTTATACTTGTAAATTTGTTGCTCACAAATGATGAGGGAAAACACGAAAATTTTACTTGAAGCAACTAAACTGATAGGTTTAGAAGTAAACCCTGAAAAGACAAAGTATATGATTGTGTCTTGTGACCAGAATATTCTACGAAATGGAAATATAAAAATTGGAGATTTATCTTTCGAAGAGGTGGAAAAAGTAAAATATCTTGGAGCAACAGTAACAAATATAAATGACACTCGGGAGGAAATTAAATGCAGAATAAATATGGGAAATGCGTATTATTATTCAGTTGAGAAGCTTTTGTCATCTAGTCTGCTGTCAAAAAATCTGAAAGTTAGAATTATGTTGTTGTTTTCTAATGCCATGCATTTGACAATAAAGTCATTTGACCTCTTGCACTCCAATATAAGTTAGAATTTATAAAACAGTTATATTACCGGTTCTTCTGTATGGTTGTGAAACTTGGACTCTCACTTTGAGAGAGGAACAGAGATTAAGGGTGTTTGAGAATAAGGTTCTTAGGAAAATATTTGGGGCTAAAAGGGATGAAATTACAGAGAAAGTTACACAATGCAGAACTCCATGCATTGTATTCTTCACCTGACATAATTAGGAACATTAAATCCAGATGTTTGAAATGAGCAGGGCATATAGCACATATGGGCGAATCCAGAAATGCATATAGAGTGTTAGTTGGGAGGCCGAAGGGAAAAAGACCTTTGGGGAGGCTGAGACGTAGATGGGAGGATAATATTAAAATGGATTTGAGGGATGTGGAATATGATGATAGAGACTGGATTAATCTTGCACAGGATAGGGACCAATGGCGGGCTTATGTAAGGGCGGCAATGAACCTGCGGGTTCCTTAAAAGCCATTTGTAAGTAAGTAAGTAAGTAAGTAAATTTATTGCAGGTCATCTTATCGTCACATTGCAATTTCGGCCTTTTCAGTTAGTACTTTTCTTCTAGACAAGCATTTTTTCGATCTAAATTCGAGTTTATGAACTAATTTTCTGAAATATTCATTGCTGTAGTTAGTGATTGTCTTTTAAGTCTCCATTCACTCTTGCTTTTGTTGGTATAACCTTTTAATGTACAGAATGTGGATTTTTCTTACCATTCTTTCTAGAAATTCGTCGGCCTCTGCCTTGTTCTTTCAGTGTGTCATTATACCCATGGGGACAAAAAGAAAAAACTACATATGGGATCCCATTGCCTTTCCTCCTTTCAGGATAACCTTCACGAGACTTTAGACATACCAGTTACTTCATTCACAGATGCTACTACTTTGTAAAATACCTTATTTCTTTTCTTTGCTCTTAATTCCTTAAGTGTTCATGACTGTAGACTCTGCTGCATATCTCCTGCATATAGTAAGAGCCAATAACAGAGCACTGCAATATAGCTATATCATTGTCTCAAGCGAGAGAGAGAGAAGTTGTCTGTCTTGTTCCATATTAGAACATCTGAGATGCTGACACACAGATAATAAGTAAATTGAAATACATGGAATATTGTATAGGACTGCCATTTGTCCCCTTATTGATATGGATTGTTGCAAGATGGAATGCTTTGTCTCGAGTTTAGGACATTGAGGGCAATGTTCCGGGATTTTCTGCTGTATTCTCCACAACCACCGAAATAGGGAAAAATTCCAAATAATAATTATAAAACAGCACTGTGCACATATTTAAATTCTTCATATGCAAGGAAATAGCATCAAAAGTGTGATTGATCCTTGAATGTATGGTTGAATTTAGCTTGCATGGTGAAACTGTTTTCATCCCCAACATAAGATATGTTTATTTAATACAGTAATGTGTTACTTTAATTCATGCATTTTTGGAAAGAATTATTCTCTTTTTTAATCTGTTTTATTTCCTTTTTTAACATCGACTTAATACTTCACTGTGGTATTGGGAAGGATATAGCATAGAACAGTGCCAACACTGAGACAGTACAGGACAGCCATTACAAGGAAGTGAACAAATGAACACCAAGCCCCATAGATGGAAGATAAATTTCTTCCGTTGTCCATACTGGGAATTGAAGCACAGGCCACTTGGATGGGAAGCACGAACACTATCCTAAGTGTCAAGCATTTCTTGTGATGCAATAGGACAGAAAGGAGTGCCAATGCCAGTGAGTAAACACAACCAAGTGTGTTTCGTTGTTTTTTTTATTATACGTGTGTGGGTGATGTTACGGTTTAGATAGGGGTGCCATAATTCTCTCCATAAAACTGGGGCAAAGGTACTAGGTCTTACACGAATCATTCATTATTAGATAAATGTACATAGTCAAAGCACTTTATTATTTTTATCCTTGAAGTTTTAGGTTTTGTTATATCAATCATACTTTTGTGACTATTCAGTCAAGGTACTTCAATATTTTAACAATTTCACACGTCATTATTTTAATATTTGAGATATATTCCATGTTTTTGTGATTATACAGTCATGATACCCTAATATATTGTAACACTGATACAGAGTGAAGGTACACGCACGGAAACATAAAGTGGCTGGCTGTGTTTTTTTTTTTTTTAATTGAGCGCCAAATGGTACAGTTGTCGGCATAAATTCATCATGTGTATAAATCACAGTAATACAATTGAAACTAATTCTGATGTATCATAATCGAGATTTAGAATGTTGAGAAGCTACATATTTTGTATGTGTAAATGCTTGTTGATTGAAAACAGATACCAAGAGACAATATTAATCTATATATATTACACCAACCAACTTCCACATCTTACATTCCATTTCTCCTCATAGCTGAATGGTAGCATGTTAATCTGCCAAGAAAATGTTTCGTGTTCGATCCCTGGCCATGACTATTATTATTATTATTATTATTATTACTATATCGTTGCGATTTGGATCTGTGTTACTCAGAATTGTATATTTGCGGAAGCTTATTATAAGACTGAAAGACTGATATATGACTAGTGTTATCAAGTTGTCACTATGCCTTCTGATCTATCATGAATGAATGACGGGAGTTATTTCAGTTAAGTAACATCGTCATAAATTCAGTAATAATTTATAGAGTCTAGTTAACATTATTTCTTTTTCTTTGAATGAAATTCGTAGTATATTTCGTATTTTTCACAACTGGAATTATTGCATAACATTAATATTATAAAAATGTTAATAATGGAATATCAAATGAAATGAATTGAAATAAAAACGTGTATAAGATAATTACCTAAATTTAATTACTGACATTCTTTTAAAAATTTGTATAACTTTATGAATGAAAGACAAAATATAACTCACTAAAAATGTTTAACCTCATGGGGTTTTCAACATCGAAAATTCACGAGGGAATAATCTCTGAACTCGTTATCTTAGCCCATAGCTGCTCACAATGCAAGACACCATGCACTGTGAAAAACTACTTGTGTTTGAATTGCACCCCCACCACTGTTTACTGCCATATACTCTCTCTCTGTCACTCTGTCTTATTCTGTGATTTGCACTTCTCTGTAGTGGTGCACGATACCTATGGAACTGTAGATGTCTTTTGTGTACAATACATTTTGAATAGCAAAACTGTACAAGTTGCACTTTTTGTATTTATTCATGTTTTTGTCGCTTTGAAATAATACCAGTAATATCAGAGACATTTGTACAACTGATGGAGAGCCTTAAGATATTTTTCAGGTTTCCATCCATCAGACTTGATCACAATCTTTGTTTTGTATTTTTAAGCACAAAGAAAAATCTTTCACATATATGGACCCAAACATGGACAACACTGGCTGCTTCTTAGTGGAGTCGAGGGAAGTCTAGTTTGGAAAAAGTACGATAAAATGTAGACAAATTCTGCGCTGCATAAAATATGTCCCATTGCTGATTTTATTGCACTTTAACTTCAGAAGTTCTAATCACAAATGATCTGGGAGAATCTTCCACGTTTAGGAAAAATGGCCTCTCAAAGAAATTGAACACAGGGCGCAGTCTAGCAATTTTCTGAAAGAGAAATTGCAGGATTAAAAATGCAGGCCTACAGACGAAAATGATAGTTTTACACTTTCCAATGATCTTCAAAACCTAAGTGCTTTTGCATTTGCTGATGATTTGGCTCTCGTTAGAAAAGATGAAAAGTCAGCAACAGCTCTCATTGATATGGCTGAAAGTAAATTAGATGAACTAGGTCTTGAAATTAACACTATTAAAAGCAAGTGTATAATTCTCGAAAGAGGTGTTTTAACTAAAGGAGCTCTCATTTCACTTCATGGATCAGCTATACATAGTACTGATGATAAATCTGAAACAATTCGATATCTGGGAGTTGATTTTCGCGACAAAATATTCTTAGATAAAAAGAAAATTATAACAAATTTAACACGTGATCTCAACAATCTTACACAAACTCCATTACTGAAGCCTGATCAGAAATTGAAGATTGTAAATGAATATATATGACCTGGCTCATCTATCCTTTGCAATGTGCTCCACTTGATCAGCTCCCTGACAGCTTCCTTAAAGATCTAGATAAAGTAATTAGAAGTGCTGTCAAAGAAATTATATCTCTTCCTGATGATACACCTAATGACATGCTATATTCTTCTAAAAAAGTACGTGGCCTAGGACTTATTAAGGCTGAATGGGAAGCTAATATTCAGCATTTTAACATCTGTAAACGACTCTCACAAGTCAGTGATGATCATCTCCTTCTTGTCAGGAATCTTGAAGAGGAGAAGAAAACTGCTCTCAAGCGCCTGAAAATTCCTGAAGCCAACATAATACCTCGAACAACTGGAATACATCTATGTGATGAATTGCGAAAGAGATCGTTTGACTCCTGGTGTCAGTTACCTCATAAGGGGAAAGGCGTAGTCATCTATGAAGAATATCCAAGAGCCAATTCATGGGTCAGCACCAAAAGGAATTTGTCGTCTTCAGAATATATTAATGCAATCAAGATGCCCTGCAACCTTACTGCAGTGTGCTCTGTTCCTGGCAGAGCTTTCAGCACAACTCGTTGCCGTCAACCAGGCTGCAATGAGACAGAAACTCTTGGCCACGTGTTGGGCTTTTGTCGGAAAGAAGAGTTATTGCATAACAACAGGCATCATAGAGTCCGTGGAGCTATCACCTGTCTTCTTCGGAACAAGGGTTGGGAAGTTCATGAAGAGGTCCACTGTATTTCTGAAGACGACTCTCACAGAAGAACGGATATAATAGCAATAAACAGGCAACAACAAAAGGCTATTATCATAGATCCAACTATATGCATGGAGAGAGATCTAAACCAAGCTCATCAGGTTGATCAGGAAAAGAGGGCCATTTATGAACCTTGTATTCCCTACTTTAGTGCCAAGTATAACATCCCTCTCTTCAATTGGTCAGTGACAGGTTTATTTTTTGGTGCTCGGAGTTCTTTATCAAAATTTACATATCATTTTTTAAAACAATTATCAATATCATCTTTTGAAATTCAAAAAATCATCTCGCAAATTCTCAAAGATTCCCTGCAGATTATACATTTTCACTTATACCAGTCAGAAGGCCTTAATTAAGGATATGCTAATTTTATTTTATAATTGATAATCAATGGTGCTTAATTATTACACTTTATTTTTATAACAATATTCATATTTAATTAATTGTATTTGTTTGCTATTCATTTCCAGATCCTTGTGGTCATCCTTAATTAAGGCCGGATGAGTTTTTCTCTCTCTCTCCCTAGATAGTAAAAGTGTCAGTAATAACAATAATTATGATAAATATATATCTCAAGAACTATTTGAGTTAAAGAAGATTGAAACCTGTTGCTTTTGTGTTTTTGTGTTTTTCTGTTTTTCTTTTCTTTTTTTTTTTTTTTTTTTCTTTTTTTTTATTTAAAAATTCAGAAAAATTTGTCAGTTTATTTTTTAGACACCTATGTATATATAATATTCGTTGCATCATTAGCCTACAGTAAGTTCTACCTCTCCTAGCCAGAAATAGATAAGGAAAGCCAGAGAGTCCCTTATTGTCTCAGCGTTAGAGGATTACCAGTCAGTTGTAAATCCGTTTATTATGCGTGGTTAAAGCGAGGTTTGAAATAAAAAGGGAGTCATTTGCACAAAGTATGTTTATATGAACCACTAATATATTTTCAGCATTTATATCACTTTTAAATACTGACATTTGCAAATATGCAAATATTACAATAGAAATGATTGTATGCGAAATTAGTTACATATATATTTAATTAAACTTTATAGTGAATAACTGAAGTCATATGTCTTAGTTTCGAGATCCTGGTACTAAAAATTGCCTTTCATCTGCAATTCGGAAAACGAAAATTCTTTTGACTAATAGATCAAGAAATAAACTACAAGCAGTAATATCATTTGCAATATTATGATAAAGAAAATGAAATGGTACAAAATGTGCGAAACATATATGTAGATAATGAAAAATCATACGTCATTTTCGTGACATGTTCTAGATATTGGAAATACGACTTCTGATAAGTTGGCTCGTATTCCCTAAAATGACGATATTTTATCATATAAACTAGACTTGCCCAAGAACTTACACCACAGGGCAATCTACAGTCCGCACTTCAGGAGAAGATCCGAAGAAGGAATGCAAGTTTTTCCCCTTCTCTTACAACCAACTCCCCAACATGAAACAGGCCAGCCAATGACTAAACCTTGTTTGTCCCAGCCGGCCAATGACACCATCTCCATCCACCTGCTCCTTCAGAGGAGCTGAGTTACTAGTCGAACCTCTCCTCTTACCCCTCAAGGACTATACCCTCCTCGCAGGTATCCTCTCGTGAAATTTGGACAGTACGTGTACTCCGTGCTCTGGATGAGGGGTGGGTGTACCAGCTGGAGAGAGGGTAAAGCCAGATGGACAGGCTGCAATTTCTTCCAACTTACGGGAAAGTAACAATTGTGGGACATTAATTATAACAGTGAACTGAGTAAGTTATAGAATAAACTTGACATTTCATTAGCACAAAATATCATTGTACCACCTACTTGCAATTATTCATTTACAGACACATTCTTTGCGTACAGTATTTATAGGCCTATTACTTATGAAATAAACGATTTTTATCTTAATTACAAACTTATAATAAATTAGACTTACAGCATGGTCCAATCTTTACACTGCTTGTGTATTTTGTGACCTGGTAGAGTGTAAGAGAAGCCCTGTAGCCTTAACTCTGCCAGTATAAGTAAATAAATAAATAAAATAAATGTTCTTGAAATGAAATTTGAAACATGCTACGTAATGGATAGTGTGAGCCGTCAAATAAATTGAAGAACCCAATGCATACTGTCAGAAATCAAGAATCTTCTAAAATTATTTTATATATTGATCTCTCTTTATTCCAAAAGTAGAGGGAGTCAGACTGGCGTTTCTTAATTTCATATAATAAAAGAGTTACTCAGCCTTCAATAATGTAGAACTCAACCATTAAAACATGTCGCCTACATGTAGTGAAAAATGAATAGCAAGTAAATCATAATCCAGTATATTAATATGTAATAATTTGTAAAGTATACCAACATTACAAAGTTTGTTAAAACAGTAAGGAATTCCACAATGATAATGATTATGACGATAATAATAATAATAATAATAATAATAATAATAATAATAATAATATATACAGTTATCACTTTATCAACTTATTCTTGAGCGTATCAACAACAGCCGCATGTTCCTAGTCCCCATATTTATCATATTCTGTGCTATGATGTGAAGAATAAGGTGTCTGCAAATTAAATTTTGTGAGTTTATACTTAATTTTTGCACAAACTAAACATTTGGCCACACTGTCACATTCGACAAATAAATATATCTGTTCCAGTTAAACATTAAAATAAACTGTAGGTGGTGATGACCTTCATTTAAAAGAAGACATTGTTTCTGATGCGTCATGTGTACTGTATATCTACTGTACTGCTTGTATGTTCAGACTAGTCTAGTTTAAACTGTTGTTAGATGTACATGACTCTGTAGATCTGTAAGGCATGTGCAGTTAGTTATCAATCACTCGCTCCAATTCCAGTGCCTATGTCAGGCTATGCTCACGGGGCACACTGAGAGCAGCAAGTTACACTTTACCCTGAATTTCACTTGTTGGGCATGGCTGATATAAACCATGTTTATCTTGACTGTCCTCCTGAAATAATTTCTGGCTGGAACCCATATACTATACAGTAGAACCTCTATTATCCGTGGTAATGAAGGGGATGGACTGAACAGTTGATCGAAAAAATCGGATGATCCGTACCATGAAAAAGTTGTAATTTCCTCCATGGTCTTGTATTTAACTCGCTAAGTAGTGAATCAGAAGTTCGCTAATTTGAGTCTGGTTGTCAACGACGGGTTTTTAAGGGGCAAGGAAGCCATTTGTAATGATTGTCTCACGAAAGATAGGAATAAAGGAGGTCTCATGTTGTAGATTTACATATTTTTTTACACTTTGTCCTTGGTTTTTTTATTAAATCGCGCAGTTGTAACTCCAATCTCGTATTCTGATGCGAGATGAGTCACAGTTTCTCTTTCTCAAACCAATTATTTCCATTTTTTTCGATACTTAGCACAACACGTTTTCTGTTAACACCTGTGGAAGACATTTTATATGTTATACAAGTTATATTATAGAACGGCAATTCAAACAGTAGACAATGCTGTGTAACGATAGAGGCTTTTAATAACACTCTCTAGCAAAAACATATGTAGAACCTACTAATATGATGTACAAAACAGATCTTCATATAAGTTATTTATTTCTGAAGAAAAAAAAGATCGAGAAATAGACAGTCGGATAATCTGCCAATCGGTTAATAGGGTGACGGATAATCGAGGTTCTACTGTGCCTAGTGACTATTTTACTTCGAGAAGATTTTATGAATAGTTGCCATTTACGTCTATGAAAGTTTTTAAGCTCTTTTCAATTGTTTACTAGGGCATCAGATTTTTATAATTTGAAATTAACTTAATTATCAGAAACTAGAATATTTGATTCTAACATAGAACTATGGAGTAGTTAGAATTGAGAACTGTTTCTAATGAATTATGAAAGGCAGAATTTATAAAACAGTTATTTTTACCAATACACTTCTACAAAGTTCTCAGTATTTTGAGATACGGTACAAATTTTGAAGGAAAAAAAATGGTGAAATACATACAAACAACATGTTTTCGTCATTTTTGTTGGCACTAGATCTTCCATAATTTGCTTTCAAGATTAGCTGCTGGCATTACTTAGATAAAAATTGATTTTGATATGGAATCTTCCTGTCTCACTTCAAGCCAGTCTTCTTTTCTGGTACTATCTAATTCAAATTGAAATTACTATTTTACATGATTCTCATTTCTAGTTGTTTTCATATTAGTATCTGGGGTACCTAAAAACGAAGTAAATTACATAAATTTCAGTAATAAAACTAACTATATTAGTGTATAAGATATAGATTCGAATCTACACACATTATATTTACAATAAATAAAAATATCTTAATTACATTAAAGAGTTTCATGACCAACATTACTGATAAAATGTATACCGTACATCTTTCTTAGGCCATGTATCCACGAAGTGAGGCTGCCTCATGATCTTGCTTCAGTCAGGGATACCTTGCCTCAAAGGGTGTGAGGCTACCTCACCCGTGAGCACCAATTCCAGCTGGTTTTTGAGTGTGATCAAAGGTGCCTCACAGAGATTAACTTGCTCTCTGTAAACTATTCGTTGATAAAGATACCATCACACAACCTGATGTTAATTACCTCAGTTTCTGCACACTAACTGGAGGCTTACACTGCTTCTTGTTCTTGTCTTGCTACCAAAACAAAACCACAAGGCTTCTGCAAGAGGCAGCCTTGCTTTGTGGACACACACATACATGTGCGCACATTTATATAGCTCTGTAAGGTAGTAAAATAATTTGTTATAAAATTTTTCAATGCACTTCGGACAATTTGATACTATGTTGTATGAAACTGTAGGAAAGTTTTAATAATAATAATAATAATAATAATAATAATAATAATAATAATAATAATAACAGAAAATCTCTGTTCAGTAGATAAATTTTCCCTTCCCTCAGAGATGATATGCTTAGTATGTTCTTTCCTGTATTTATATTTTGTGATACAGTAAAACTTCAAAATGGAAAGGTTGTAAGAACTTTCTTAGATATGATGTTGAAATTTATGTAAATCTGTTATTAACTAATTGAAGCATATGTGAAATACATAAAATTGTTTTAATCTGACGAATATTTCAAATTGGATTAATAATTGTACACAGAAAAGAAGCGAAGTATATAATTCATTGCTCAGGATGTATTTTTGCACTTTCGACAGAATTATTACACTTTAGCCTGTGACATCTGCAAGCCAACATATATAATATCCATTTTCATTATTACATATGAAGAAAAACTTTGTATGCTATCATTATATTCTAATTTATTCTTGTAATTGGAGTAGCTTTGCCAATAGTAATCACTAGACACAATTTATTTTACAGGTCAGAAGAATCATCAGAGGAACAATTAAATACATTTCATCAAAGTGTGGAAGGTTCATCTTTACCGACATGTGGAAGCAATGAAGATGGCCATGTTATAGTAACACCTAAAACTGAATATGAGAGCCATAACACATGTGATAATCTGTCTGCGTATGAAGTTTTTAATCTGTCTGCATATGAAGTTCTAGGTTTACACAAAACTTTACATGGTGAAGGAAGTGCAGTGATACTTGTGAAGGATGAAGATGTCAAGGACAATAATAATGATGAGGATAGTGATAATGACAATGATGATAATCCTAGTGATACACTGGAATCCAGCATAGAACAAGAAATTTCGAGTTATCCTTATGATCAACTCTGTAAAATTTTATTAGACAGATGTAATGCTGATGATGAGTGCTATTATTTTAGTGACAATAGTTACTATTACAGTGTCGAGGATAAGAAAGAAATGGTGAAAAAAGAGGTTTCAGTTGAGAAATTTCACTGTCAGCACTGTGGTAAAGGTTTTTTCTCTGCTGTATCATTCAGACAGCATTTAAAAATTGACCATACAGAACTTAATGAATTAAGATGTATATCTTGTAATGATACATTTGAGTCCATAAGTGATTTGCAGTTTCATAAAGCAGTGCATGTTCGAAACACTGGTGGTGATGGCCCCTATCTTTGCAGTGTGTGTGGTAAAACATTTGGTATGTTAAGCACGTTAAAAAGTCATGAAAGAAGAGTTCATCCTAATCATGAAAATGGTAGCGATGATAGTGATATTAAATACAAATGTGAAGAATGTGGGAAAGAATTTCAACTGCAGGAGTATCTGAAAAGACATATGATGAAACATGGAGAAAAGAATTTTGTATGTGAAACTTGTGGAAAACGATTTGAAACATTATACATTTTGAAACTCCATCAAGAGAGCCATTCAGAAGTGCGTCCATATGGTTGTAAAATTTGTGGATCATCTTATAAGCGGTATAGAAACTTACTTTCCCATAGACAGGAAGTACATGGTATATATGCAATTGGACCAAGGAAACCAAAGGACCCTCTCAAGCCTCGCAGCAAGTCAAAGAAGGGTCTTTTGAAAAGGTTTCCATGTGATGTTTGCAATAAAGCATTTTCAACACGGGGAAAAGTGGCTGTTCACATGCGAACACATACTGGGGAACGCCCATTTCGTTGTGATACATGTGGTAACACGTATCCTTACAGTAGCAGTTTATATGTTCATCGAAAAGTTGTTCATGAAGGTAGACAGCGAGTAGAAAAGGGAAGCTTCTTATGTAATGTTTGTAATAAAACTTTTTCTACAAGAAATTACCTTGATGTGCATCGTCGAACGCACACAGGTGAAAAGCCATATGTGTGTACTGTGTGCAATCGTGCATTTTCACAGCGTACCAGTCTTATTAATCATACAGCTTTGCATACAGATGCCAGACCATACGATTGCACTTTCTGCAACAAGGCATTCCGACGTCGAGAAACTCTATTGGTTCATATACGCACACATACTGGTGAAAAACCATATGTTTGCGAGATATGTAATCGTGGTTTTGCTCAGCTAACAGACATGAAAAAACATAGGTTAAAAATTCATAATGCACCACCCCTCAAAAGACGGTAATAGAGTTTCATGTTGAACACTTAACATAATAATAGGACTTCTGTAATGGATTTTGAAAGTTCTGTAACAAGTTTACTAATATTATATTTAATAGTTATATCAGTCAATTTGAAGGTTAAAATAAAATTGTCTCGTATACATTTGTTTGTCATGTTTTGTTCAGTTAATTTGAATTGTTTTGTTCTCAGAAATGTTTGTGACTTTCTGAAGTGTATGTGTTATGTTTGTCTTCAGTTCTATTTGTACATAATGCGATAAGTTTATTCCTTATTTATAGAATGTAATGAGTAAGAAAGTATGTAGTCTTGAGTGCATGGGATATTAAACTGAACACTCCATTTACGGGCTAATGTTACATTATTATTCAAGATATCTTTCTGTATTCAACTGAAATGTTTTAATTGGTAATGTATATGAACTGCTTAAAAGTATTGCAGAATAAATGCTGAAATTGCGTTTACATAGTTTTATTTTTAAAAAATTACTATTCTTTAAATGGCCACCTGATAACATGGAAATGTTACTTCTATAGTGATGTGCTCCAGTTTAGTTGCCATTAGTTCACAACTTTATGCTCTGCTATTTCTAATGGCTGTTATTAACACAGGTAATATAAAATCTTTTGTTTGTACTTATTTCTCTCTATAAGAAAAATAACAGCTATTTGGTTAAGTGCTAAGCTGGATGTAAGTCCATTGGTTTTAACTATAATGTAGAATATATTTCGTGTGAGAGGACAGTTGGGTATGTTTAACTGTGTTAGTAGTACAATGTTACATAAAAGCTCCTATACATTATCGAATTTTTGTAATACACTTTTGCTCTATAACCTACAAATATTTCATAGTGACGATAATTATTCTTCTTTACATAATTAATGTGACTTAAATTTTTATGTAGTAAGTGATTAACATTTGTTATAAAAATAGGTAATAGGAAAGGATAGGCTGGTCTTAGGGGTGAGTGAATAAAGTAACTGCACAGGAGTGCCAAGCAGTTAGGGATGCTGAAATGGCATTATTTAATGGGTTCAAAATCCATCTTAGTTAAATGGTATGTTCAAAATGTTAAACTTTAAAGTTTAAAATTTTAATGTAAGCAGTTAATGCTACATGTATTTTCAGCAGACCTTTAATTTTCCCCATTAATGCTCAACTGATTGCTAACATTCTGTTGCTACTTCCATGTCTGAAAATCTCCTTTCATCCTTGTTTTACATTATGTGTATGTTATAGAATAATTTCAGAATTTTAAAGTGGATTTAGGAAAAAGAGAAGAACAATTGCAATAATGCGGTCATCAGAGGTACATGTATGCCTCGTGAAGTAGTATATGTAAGATACTGTTCTTCTTGGATATAAAAATGTATACCGGTACTGTGCTTTGGAAACTATCGTAAATGTTTGAACACAAAACATTATCTGATTGTGCTAGCTCCAAATACAAGTTTATTAAGTTTTTTATGCCTATGACAAAGAAATACTTAGAAATACCAAAATAATTACAAGTGCACAAAAGTAAATTTTGCTTAAGGCATAGAATGTTGAAGACAGGCCCTAGGAAAGAATGTACATATTACTTTTCATTGTTTACTTCAGTTATAACTAAAAACTCTCAAAAACATCAGGATTCATTATCCTTCTCTTAATATTATGCTTATTCGTATCCATTTTTTTTTACCTCTGAGTGAGTTCCAGAGGGTGTCTTATTATGTAATAATGCAATTTAAAATATTTTTATTAGTTGTGAGAATGAATTTCTACATCACAAGAAACTTAACTTTGCCAATAGTAATCACTAGCCACATTTATTTTACAGGTTGGAAGAATCAACAAACAGACAAAAAATAAGACAAATTGAAGAAGACAGTGATCAAGATGGACACCATAAAATGGCACAACCAGAATTCAATGTGCATGGAACATATGATAATCTTTCAGCGTATGAAGTATTTGGATTAAATACAGGACACAGTAAATCAGTAGAATCTGAAATGGATATCCAGTTCAACAGTGTCATGGAAGTCACAGATATCAATAATTTTAATTTTAATTTCTCTGATATTAGAGACAACAAGACAGTAAAACACTCAAAGAAACAGCATCTGCATTGTCGATATTGTGGGAAGGAATTTAAATCAAACGCAGTTTATAGAAAACATTTGAAAATAGAACATAATGGTTGCTTGGATTTCAGGTGCAGAATATGTCAGGAAGTCTTTACTTCAAAAGAAGCATTGCAGTCTCATAAAACTGTGCATAATATAAATGTTGGGAAAAATTGTGAAGAAATTACTCATCTGTGTCATACATGTGGAAGAACATTTAACACTTTGAGTAAATTAAGAAGCCATGAAAAGAGGGTACACCAAGATTGTCCCAGTAAACAAGTCATTGATAAAAAACAGATATGTGAAGTGTGTGGTAAAGAGTTTCAGTTTACGAAGTATCTTAAGAAACATATGTTAAAACATGGCGAAAAGAATTTTGTGTGTGAAACTTGTGGCAAACGATTTGAAACGAAGTATATGTTGAAAATGCATCAGGAATGTCATTCTGAAATTCGTCCTTATGTTTGCGAAATTTGCAGATCGTCTTATAAGAGACATAGAAATCTTCTGTCTCATGAACAGGAAGTACATGGAATTTTTTCTTTAGGTCCAGGGAAAGAAAAAGAATCTTTAAGTTTTCCGTGTGATGTATGTAAAAAAGAGTTTACTACAAAGAAAAAGGTAGCAATTCACATGAGAACACACACAGGGGAACGCCCATTTCATTGTGAAGAGTGTGGTAATAGATACACATCTCGCAGCAGTTTATATATTCATCGAAGAGTAGTGCATGAAGGAAGAAAGTGCGTAGAGAAGGGAGTGTTTCTTTGTGATGTGTGCAGTAAAAGTTTTGCAACAAAACACTATCTTGATGTTCATCTTCGGATTCACACAGGTGAAAAACCTTACGTTTGTAAAATATGTAACCGTGCTTTTACTCAGCGAACGAGTCTTGTTAATCATACTGCCTCTCATACAGATTCTAGACCATATCCTTGTATCCATTGCAGCAAAGCTTTTAGACGTAGAGAGACACTTATTGTGCATATTCGCACACATACAGGGGAAAAACCCCATGTCTGTGACATCTGTGGTCGTGGATTTGCACAATTAACGGACATGAAGAAACACAGATTGAAGATTCATAACTCTGTTCAATCAAGGAAACAATAAGTGATTAGAAGCATGTGTCTTTAGCTACATAGAATACTGTTAGACAAACCAAGTTTTATATTTAATTTTAGTACCATTATTATTGGAACATTCTATTTATTATAGCCTACAAACTTACTTACTTAACAATTTAACTGTTACACAGGGAATTCCTCAATTGAGAATATTGATCTATTACTATCAGTTTGTGTAGCAGAATGTGATTTCATTAGGGTAATAGAACATATCTGTCAATAGCCTAATTGGATATATGATGGCGAGCACAATAGCTCATTATTAGAATTTACTTGTCAGAAGTCTAACAGGATATTTGATAAATTCTGTGGACATTTATTTCTCAATACTCAGTACATAACAACGATGTAGAGTGCAGGGAATATTGTGTGTTCTGTAAATATTTGTTTTGACATGTTGATGAAAAATATAAATTTTAAATTTTTAAATAAATATTGTATAGTTTTGTTTGGTAAGTTCCAAAACCATAACTTCATGTTCCCTGTTACCTTCTTATTGGTAACAAAACTATAATGAGACCATAACAGATCCACTGGAGTGTAATAAGATAATATGATGGTGATGAAACTAGAGTGATCTAGGAAGGAGTTACAATTACAAGACGTAACAACGCAGTTCGATCACCTGAACTAGCTGTCGTGGTAAAGTCACTGAGGATGGAGAAGCAGTCTCCGAAACATGTCTGACTTACTAATTTTTAATAATTATATTATATTATTAGTGTTCATATAACTGTAATATATATTTTTTACGTTTCTTATCAAATCCATGAACACTGTATAATTGACCCAACATGTGTGGTTTATCTTTGAATATGAATGATGATCATAATGGAGAATTGTTAAGATATCACAGGGGAACCAGAGTATGCGGAGAAAACCCTTTTGTTGCCTTTACCATGGGCTTACTCAACACAAATTATAAATTTAGGTGGATCAATTGGGATTTGGACCTGGATCCCCTGGGTTATTATAATCCCAGTGCACTAGCACTGAGTCATCATGGCAGTCGTAACAGTCTCTCAATCCTTAAAAAGTTTACAGCAAGGAAGATGCAACCAGCACAAAGTTTGTGTTTGTTATTGATACATACGGCAACTTCTAAAGGTTTTGTGTAATAGATCCTGACTAAGCGTTGTGGTTTTAGGTTATTGACTTCTTTTGCTAGAACGCCTGGGATACTCATACTTGTTTTATTTAATTATTGAAAACCTTTTTCCTTTTAAATATTAATATTTCTTGGTTAAACCACTGAGTGCAGAAAGTGTCTTGAAAGAAGTGAATCCAAAGTTTTAATTTTTCATTTCGTATTTTGACTGTTTATAAAGTAAACTCGATGTATATTTTCTGTTATAATCTTCAATTTCCTTTCCATTTACGCATTAATTAAACAAAATACAGATTGTTTTATAGAACTATATTGGTAAATTCGAGACATGTGGTAGTATCGTGATTAAGGCATTGTGTTGCAAGCTGAAAGGTTGTGGATTCAATTCCTGGTTGGCTCATGGATTTTCTTCATTGATCTAATCCTTTCTGCCTCATTCTGGTCATGGGATTCACTCAGCCTGTAATAGAAATGAGTACCAGGTATAAGTGGTAAGTATGTAGAACTGACGTCTGTACTGCTACTAATGCTGATTGTCTGGAAAGGTGGAAGTCTTACGCTTCCGTTAACCTGTGGGCCTCCATTTTCTATAATAAGGATAACTTTAATTTTACTGGTAAATTCATGGGATCATGGAAAAACGTCTTTATGGATAAGTTACTGTTACAGAGTCCATTATAGGCAGTTTGAAGAGTAGTATGATTTTACAAAAAAGGCTACATTTTACATAATATTTCAGTTGTGTCATTTTGAAGAATAATTTCTTAAGCTACATTATCATTTTTTGGACTGCAAATAAATAACATACTTGTGGATTATGCTGATCTCTGAAATATATCTTTGCTGAAAGTATTTGCAAGGAATATTAACTTTAGTAAAACATTAGCAATGTATGTTGTTTATAAACCACGAATAAATTATTTGACTCAAAAGCCTACTGATATTAATCCGTATGATTTTTTATTTTATTTTATTTTAGTTGGTTATTTAACGACGCTGTATCAACTACTAGGTTATTTAGCGTCGATAAGATTGGTGATAGCGAGATGATATTTGGCAAGATGAGACCGAGGATTCGCCATAGATTACCTTGCATTCACGTTACGGTTGGGGAAAACCTCGGGAAAAACCCAACTAGGTAATCAGCCCAAGCGGGGATCGAACCCGCTCCCGAACGTAACTTCAGACCGGCAGGCAAGCGCCTTAATCGACTGAGCCATGCTGGTGGCTAATTTGTATGATTTTTGCTATAGGCACAAATGGGGGAGGGGGAGAAAAGGGCACATTTGAACAGTTTTTCTATTTAAATTTTTTATTCGCATTTATTATCAATTTTTTTTAACTTTAAATGACACAAAATTATAAGACATTGCTTAATAAACACTTCAGAATTTTATATTTGCAGAAATTACATACATTCTGAAACGTAAATTAAGTCAGAACAAAATCTTGTAACATGTTCAACTGACCAAAGTATGGGTTGCCTTTGAACAGGTATGGGACACTTTTGAATAATGTCCAAATCATCTGTTAAATAACTAATTAATGTTAAAAAATATTATGTAAAGAGTACTACAAGAGCAAGAGAATTACATTATTTTTTCTTAAAACTACTGGAGTCCACATCAAAGTGTTTCACTGTCATAGTGCGAGCACTTCCTTATGAATTCTCTGGTTGTGTGAATTTCTTGACAATATCACTTTTCTCTGTCTTACTGCAGATTCAGTTAGGATATGTAAAATTCCACATTTGTCGAAACCTCCATACATATAAACCTGACATTGTCCATCTACTTCTTCCATTTGTCCAACATAGAGAACTTTAGTTTCCTTTGTCACATATTATGTCAGCAGAAAATTTCCTAGGTGTCATTTCTTTCTATGGCTACTATATCTTGTAGAGTTCCACATAAACCTGACATTGTAGATGTAGCTCTTGACAGTCTGGTGTTCTCAGTTTTTCTCATTCTGAGTTGTCATGTAGCTTCATGAAGCCCTAAAGTCAATCAATTCCAGCAATTCTGTTATTATACCATGCTTTGGTGTATTTGTAAGCTAAACAACGAGCATAATCATATGCTAATTGACGTGTATTTGTGTAAGTCATGCCATATTAATCTTAGTATATTTAATAATATAATTAACTAATTCGGATTCCTGCTCCTCGCTGAACCTGTTGGCTTGTGTATCGCAAACCATGTTTTTCATCTATTTCATTGCCTTCTTAAATTTCTTCCTTTGGTACAATAATGACATGTGAGACATGTCATGCTTTGAAGCTTCAGCTCTTAATGAGAGTTTACCTTCACTGGCAGACCTTGCTGCTTCCTGAATAACTTCATTGGATAATTCATGGTTGTTCTTTTCTTTATGTATGTCCAAACAGTTTTATGCCCTGAAAATAAATATAATATCATCAATAAATTCGTTATATTAAACTTTTAAAAATCTTTCACAGTATTGTTAAATTAATGTTGTGGAGCAGTTCTGATATTGTTCAGATATTTTCCCAAGGTACTGTTCAAATGAGCCCCACATGACCCTATCAAGTACGACCAGCCATTTAAAGGAACAAGAAGTAAATGTTTGAGATCTAATTTTCGAAAAGTGAATTCATTAGACTCTAATGTTATAAGTGAAACTCACCTCTGAAACGTTCATGTTGTCAGAATATCCTTACGAAATTCGAAGAAAAAAAATTATAAGCACTTCAACATAAGCACATCCACTGAGTTCACACCAATAAATTAAATGGAAGGAAAATGGCAGCCAGTACAACAGAAGAGCTGTCTTCTGCTGTCAGTACCGGCAACTTAATGAAAATTATGTAATCTTCATCTTACGATGTTTGGGTGACGTATATACGTCCGTTGATGTGACATATTAATGAATTGAATACTATTATAGTCACAATCATGCCATGGTATGAAAGAAAAATTTCACAACCTCGAGCGGGAATCGAACCTGCGACTTCCTGTTCTCTGGTCAGATGCTCTACCACTGAGCTATCGAGTTCGTCTCACGCCAAAGGCTTGGAATTATCCTTTCATACTGGCGACTCTGTTATAATGTACTGTCCATAGCGTCTGATCTTAGTCAGCACTGCTTATGGCTGGAAAGAAACTTTACAAATGTAATCTTCATCTTACGATGTTTGGGTGACGTATATACGTCCGTTGATGTGACATATTAATGAATTGAATACTATTATAGTCACAATCATGCCATGGTATGAAAGAAAAATTTCACAACCTCGAGCGGGAATCGAACCTGCGACTTCCTGTTCTCTGGTCAGGCGCTCTACCACTGAGCTGTCGAGTTCGTCTCACGCCAAAGGAAGTCGCAGGTTTGATTCCCGCTCGAGGTTGTGAAATTTTTCTTTCATACCATGGCATGATTGTGACTATAATAGTATTCAATTCATTAATATGTCACATCAACGGACGTATATACGTCACTCAAACATCGTAAGATGAAGATTACATTTGTAAAGTTTCTTTCCAGCCATAAGCAGTGCTGACTAAGATCAGACGCTATGGAGAGTACTCTACAACAGAGTCGCCAGTATGAAAGGATAATTCCGAGCCTTTGGTGTGAGACGAACTCGATAGCTCAGTGGTAGAGCGCCTGACCGGAGAACAGGAAGTCGCAGGTTCGATTCCCGCTTGAGGTTGTGAAAGTTTTCTTTCATACCATGGCATGATTGTGACTATAATAGTATTCAGTTCATGAAAATTATGTATTGAGGTGAGACATTCAATCTGTTCTAATGTGCTCCCTTCTCCCCTACCTCCTTTATGACCCTACTGCATTATATTATCCTTGTCAGTGTGTTTATTGAAGTGTTCAGTTAGATATTTCTCTAATTAAGAATTTAGTAAAGCGTATGGCATTTAAGATACTATCCAATTCTTTTAGTGTTATTTTATTATAATAAAATATAATTTTACAATCCAAGAAATTTTTATGATCACGTATCATTAATGACTTTTAATTTTGTAGTCAGTAGTTTCTATCAGAAGAAAGAAGTTAGTTTGCTAATATTTGAGTTCTTCCTTAGCACAGTGAAACTCTAAGAATCAGGATTTCATAGTGTTAGAATTCTGGCAATGATGTGACAGACATTCATTAAAAGATCTTGTATTGATCAGTGTGGTGTATCACTTGGTAAGTTCTAAATGCTTATTGCAGAAAAATAAATGTAAATAGTATCTAACTCCATTTTCAGTGTATTTGTTAAATTTCGACGCATTCAGAATTTATTCACATTAGTAATTAGGTTTACAATTTTTTTTTCTTTAGACAGATTGAGCTTGAAGTTTGCCAATACTACTGCGAAGTGTATATTATTTATTTTTCAATAAAACTGTTCAGTAATGACGCTGTTATATTTATTATTTTTATTTAAATTTTGTTGGAAAGTGTTTGAAGAAGGAGAATAACTTATAATTGGAAAGAATAAGATGCAGAAAGAAATATATTATTCCTAACAGTAATTGGGGGGGGGGGGGAGTGTGATATTACAGAGTAGGTAAATATAACCATGGCTATAAAATTTTATATTTATTTATTCGAATGACAGGTACATAGATAACTTATCTTTTACCTAAACACAACCTCAAGATTAAAAAAATTAACTTAATATAACTTAAAATTAAATCTAAAGAAGGAACTAAACAAAATCCTTAAAGAACTAAAAACTAAGAACTAAACAGAGGCATGAGGCTTCTCGCTTCCCAGTATCTGGCACATTCAGTCATTATATAGTAATGAATTTAAATACTATTATAGTCACAATCATGCCATGGTATGAAAGAAAAATTTCACAACCTCGAGCGGGAATCGAACCTGCGACTTCCTGTACTCCGGTCAGGCGCTCTACCACTGAGCTATCGAGTTCGTCTCACGCCAAAGGCTTGGAATTATCCTTTCATACTGGCAACTCTGTTATAGAGTACTGTCCATAGCGTCTGATCTAGTCAGCACTGCTTATGGGTTGAAAGAAACTTTACAAATGTAATCTTCATCGTACGATGTTTGGTGACGTATACACGTCCGTTGATGTGACATATTAATGAATTTAAATACTATTATAGTCACAATTATGCCATGGTATGAAAGTATATAGTACTTTAAAAATTGAATTTTCTTATACAGTATTAGAAGACCAGTCTGTTGTAAGTGTATCATAAGTTGAGGTGGAGCCGATACAAAATTAAAGAAGTTAATAAATTTCTTATATTAATGACAGGGACAATACTGATTATTTATTATCAGAGTGAATCGTAATTATGGAAGTGTAATATTTGGCACCATATGGAGAGGCATTCCCTGTAATGAACCATTATGATATTAAAAACATAGTTAATTGTATACTTTTAATTACGAGTAACAAATTTGTCTTATACTAAAAAGCTAATACCGGTACTTAATATTATCTCTCTTGTTGAAGGTGTACAAATATTGAATATAGTGTCCACACCTGTGGAGTAACGGTTAGTGCGTCTGGCTGCGAAACCAGGTGGCCCGGTCGGGGCAAGTTACCTGGTTAAGGTTTTTTCGGGGTTTTCCCTCAACCCAATATGAGCAAATGCTGGGTAACTTCCGGTGCTGGACCCCGGACTCATATCACCGTCATTATCACCTTCATCTCATTCAGATGCTGAATAACCTAAGATGTTGATAAAGCGTCATAAAATAACCTACTAAAAAAATTGAATATAGTAAATGTTTAAAATGAGGGATGGTACGTGATGTCATAATTAGACTAGTAATTTCCTTAAAGGTGCAACATAACAAGATAAAAGTCTTTTCTTTTACTTTCCTAATGAAATGCTATAAAATGATTAAGTCCATTTATTGAAGTTGGAAGAATATTGAAGAAATCACCTGAAGTATGTTATTGCCTGCCCCCTCTCCCCTGTTTGATTACTATCTATATAGAATATTCCTCTCTATGTCTACTTATTCTTGAAAATCTCTGTATAGTGTGAGAATAGACAAATCATACACTTTTCTTAACATTGCCAGTAGCAATTATCAAGAAAACTTTATTTTCCAGGTGCAGCAACTATTCAAAGAAACAATTCATTGCATTGACCTCAACTACAGAAGAACCTTCATCCAATGAGGAAGGAACAAATGAAGATTGTAATTCACTAAGTGAGGATATCTCACAGCCTAATGTGCAAGAGCCATATGATGACCTTTGTGCTTATGAAGTGTTTGGTCTACTTGACTCTTACGTTGATTCTAAAGAACCTAGTGAATTTGAAACAGATTTTAACTCAGAAATTTATGTAAATGATGACCACAACTATTTCGTAAATGACTGTGTGGGAGATCTTATGGATATGAGTTTTGAAAGTAAAGAAAGGTCAGGAAATGGGAGGCCACAACCTAGTCAGTGCCATTATTGTGACAAGATGTGTACTTCTGTTACATCATTGAAAAAGCATTTAAAACAGGAGCACAAAGATCTTAAAGAGTTTAGTTGTAAAGTATGTAATGAGACTTTCTTGTCTAAAAAGGCTCTGCAAACACACAAGTCATTTCATGATCAGACTACATACAGTGACAGTGAAGAAGGTGTGCACTTGTGTCATACATGTGGGAAAACGTTCAATGCTGCAAGTAAGTTGAGATGTCATGAGAAGAGGGCTCACCAAGAAATTCAAACTATCCAGGATTGTGAAAAGAAGCATACTTGCGAAGTTTGTGGTCTATCATTTCAGTTTAACAAGTACCTTAAGAAGCATATGTTGAAACATGGAGAAAAAAATTTTGTGTGTGAAACTTGTGGAAAGAGATTTGAAACCAATTATAAATTAAAAATGCATCAAGAATGTCATTCAGAACAACGTCCTTATGCCTGTAAGATCTGTGGATCAGCTTACAAGAGACATAGGAATCTTTTATCCCACGAGCAAGAAGTACATGGGATATTTTCTTTGGGACCAGGCAAGGAGAAAGAATCTTTGAGTTTCCCATGTGATGTATGCAAGAAGGAATTTACCACTCCAAAAAGAGCTGCTGCTCATATGCGTATTCACACAGGTGAACGGCCATTTCAATGTGAACAGTGTGGAAGTACATTTAGAATATATCAGTCACTCATGGTGCATCGTAGAGTAGTTCATGAAGGCAGGAAAGTATATGGAAATAAAGGTCTCTTCCCATGTCACATATGCAGAAAAATATTTTCTACGAAACATTACCGCAATGAACATGTCCGCATTCACACAGGAGAACGTCCTTATGTTTGTAAGATATGTGGAAGAGCTTTCACACATGCAACAAGTCTCATTCAACACAAAGCGTTGCATTCAGATATTAGACCCTACCCTTGTAAAGTATGTGATAAGGCATTTCGGCGACGTGAAACACTAATAATGCATATCCGTACACATACAGGTGAAAAACCATATGTCTGTGATATTTGTGGCCGAGGATTTGCTCAGCTGACTGACATGAAAAAGCACAGATTGAAAATTCATAATGTTTCTCATCAAAAGGAAAGTGCATCAGTATGATTGTCACTCGATTTATAAATTTCAGTATTAATTTTCTTTGATTTATTTGTATTGTCTGTTGTTATGCAGAGGAATGTGAAAGTTATTGTGTATGTTAATATGACATTGAAATAATTTGGTTTTGTTTCTTCATTGATATAAAATTAAAACAATGCAACTGATTATATACAGAGGAAGTGGATTGAAATATTTTCTGTAACATTTGAGTCACTACAATTAATTCAGGGGAAAATAACTATGATTGTTTGTTATTGATATGTATAAAATGAATTTCATAATAAAATGTTTCAGGTTATTCAGTGTTTAATTTGTATTTCATTCTACAGTATGAAGCATATTCATAAAGTGAAAGTCAGGGATATATTACCAATGATCAAAAGTTTTAAATAAGTTTACGTATGCCCTTTCTGTCGAAGTAAAACATTGAGTTTTACATCTATCAGTATTACTTTGTGAATTCATGTGATAGTCACTCTCCAATATTGGTTGAAACTGAACGAATTCCAGTTCATGCTCTGGTTTACGTGCAGTCAAAAACAAAATACATAGTCTGTTAACTGCTGAGGTCGTCCTCTTGCACAGTAATACATGCCCACACTGCACAATTTATGTTACAGTGGTCAACTGGCTAATGGTATTTGAACTTAGGTGAAGGGTGTGCTGTCCTAAGGAGACATGGATTAATCACTCCTTAAAAGTGATTTGCAGCATTAATCTAAAAATGAATAACATTGTAATATAGCATTATATCCCTTATGCAGAATGGAGAAATGCATTGTGGTCATCATTTTATTTTGATGTATTGAATAATAATTATATAACATGTTATGTACATTGTAATAATGAAAACTTGTAATTTTACCTGCTTATACTTCAACATCAACTCCATCCTTCTGGATCGCGAACTTTTCCGTGAGATTTTCATAAAATGACTGTTTACATTTTAAGTTGGTAAACACTTTCTTTTCATTTGACAACAAGCATATATAAGTCACTCAACCTTGCTTGTGTCAGAGTGCTTCAAAGGTAGGTGTTGATCCTCCTCGGGCAGAAAAGGAATATTCAATACAGCTTATGGTGCAAATAATAGTCAGCAACAGCTTAGCAAGCTTGTACACTTCACTGAATCCAAACGAGAAACCATTTTCACTCATAAATCTAAGGAACTCATAAACGTGTTGTTCATAAAATTATTAATCCGTAGAGAGCTAAAAGCTTATCCAGATGTGAGTCCGGAAATTTCTTCTCATATTCGTATTTGTGATGCTACAGTAATTGAAAATATTCCAATTTGTCACTCTGAGAAAACCTACAATCCATCTGAGAAATTGTACAACCAGTTATTTCCATATAAAAATACAGGTAATTATTTTCTTGTTCATTGTTGGACATAGCCCTTTAGAATTTTGTTGGTCCTCATTCTTCTTTGTCAAAGTGTTGGCCCATATTAATGGAAATGATTGTTCTCTATCAATGATTGTTTATGTCCCTTATTTTCTTGCTACAATACAATATGTTAAAATCATTCTCTTGTTCTCTCTCTCTTTTTCTCTCTAGAAAATTGTACAAGACATTGGTATAATTGAACAACTTTGAATATAATTCCAACAGAAATAGTGTTTCAAATTCATTAAGGAATGCCAGAAAACCACGAGATTTTATCTTTTCATCACTCTGCCAGTTATCAGTATGTTCAACAACATTTATAAATAACTCTCAAAACTTACATGTGTATTCTTGGACTGAATGAGAGAATGTAGATGTAAAATTCCATCTGATTGCAACAATTGGGGGTAGCCTGTTCTGTACACTCATCTCAAAAAAATGACAGACTCTTGTTTGGGTCAAAATCTAAGTTTTAACACGCAGTTGACTCGTTGTTTCAGAGGAAGATAGGTATGTGGCCTCCTAATCTATAATCAATTATCTAGGGTTAAAGGTCCACCGAGTTAGCTCTTTGGTAGTGTGTGTGCCTACAGACTAGCCAGCCAGGATTCAATTCCCGGCAGGGTCAGAAATTTTCTTGTAAAATTTCTACCTCTGGATTAGGAGAGATGGTGGTGCACAACTTCTAATCACTAAATTGTGCACCAATATCCCTGGGTTAAATCCAAAATCTCTCTCCAGTGCATATGATATGTCACTGTTGATAGTGATTAGTCTGTCGGATGGAGACGTTAAGCCTGGTGGCCCCCTTGGTGCTATTCTACAGGAGTAGGCTATGTGCCAGCACCGGGTTTTCTCTTCTCCCTTCCTCACCATCATCATCCTCATCCATTTTCTACACTACACTTACACGAACAATTAACATACACTCATCCTAATACACGACATCACTCTTCACAGATACACATCATGCATAATGTGGTCCGCTGAAGTGGTGTGCAATTTGAAAATGGGTCACAGTCCTGCCTTCTATCCGCAGTATGCAGAACCTGGGTCACGCAAGTGAAGTGAGTAGACATTAATCACACACACGCACATACACTCATCTAGGATTAATTGTATTTTCATCGCTCAGATGATCTTCATAACATTATCTGTGGTCTAGTGGATAGAACTCTGATTCATATATAAGATACTGAGGTTCAATCCCAGCTGGAGAAGTTTTTTGTTGTATAGGCACACCATGAACACGCAACAGCTTTTAAGAAAAACTCTAGAACTAAGCTACACTGGTAAAGTTTTTTGAAAGACAGGACCATCTCCTGAAATGTCTGTGTATATTAAAACATGTTCTTATCATCATCTTGGAAGAACTAGCCATATGCACCCCCTGCAACTGCCGATGAATTGTGGCAACTAATTCAAAATGCTTGCTGTGTCCTGGCAGATAGGCCAGATTTAATTTCAAATAGGCCTGTGCTATGGTCCATGTTCCAGGGATTGCAGATTGACTTCCGTCCAATGGTGTGACATGAAAGATGAAGTTCCTATTAAAAATGCGGATTTTAAAAGTCATTGAACTTATTTTATTTCAATTACCGGTATAGAAAATTATTTTGTGCAGTTATTATTTTATTTTTTTTTGGAAAATAATTCTTTCCTTCCTAGTTTCCTATGTCAATGCCTAGTATGCATGACTTTAATTTTAGGACATGCATTACCTGATTTAACTTTTAAAAAAATCTATAAATGCAAATGATTCGAACCTGGGAACTATGTGTGTGAGCTAGGTCAACACATTGTAATGCATGCCTTTTCATTATGCTGCTCCTGTATAGAAGTTTAAAGGCATACATTTCAAAAAGAAGTCGTGCTAACAGCTTAGTTTGAAACACATGTTATTTCACTGCGTAAAGTCATAAATTGAATTATATTTAATAATAATTTATTTTATTTTATTTTACTTGGCAAAGTTAAGGCCTTGAGGCATTCCTTTCCACTCAACCAAGTTTACAATATACAAATACATAAGTTATAATAGTAGTAATAATTAGTATTGTGGGATTTAATCGATTAATCTGATTGATTAATCGATCAATTTCTGTTTTAAGATTAATCAATCAAAAATATTTAATCAAATAATCGAGTCGATTAAAACATTGGTTGTACTTGATGTTAATTATTATTTTGTTAATACAAACTCAGACTAAAAATTCCGACAATATTCGTCTCTCAGAAATTACTTACTTCAAAGCACAATAGTACCGTTATTTTGTAATTGCAAAGCAGTTAGTATAGGGCAAATCTTTGCACAAACACTTCAGAAAGAGATGGAGATATCAGAAAGAGATGGAGATATGAGGACAGTGACCTGGTCTATCCCTATTGAAAGTTGAAACATAATATGAAACCCTTATTAAGTTTTATAGTTTTCCAAGAAAACTTCCACCTTGTTGCCAACTCATCTTCCTAACATATGAAATACATACTTTTCTAGAATTTGCCCCCACCCCTTAGCCTTGGCTACACTGTGTGCAAGTGAGAGTATTTATCTCCTTCTCTTTCTAAAATTTTGTAATCCAATTACAATAGGGGCCAGTCTGCTCTTTTGACCACTACAGTTTCTTTACTGAGTTTGTAGATGAAGCATGTGTGTTTAGTTTGCTAAAGAAAAAAAATCAGATTTCTGTGGTCTGTGAAAAGTGAAAACTCCATTATGTCATATTATGAGAATTTGAGAGGCTAACTCGATGAAACGTTTGGATTTAAATTGAATGATCGTGGAGAAGTGCTTGATAGAGAAAAGTTCTTTTGTGTTTAATGATAGAGGAAACATTATTAGTAAATGTAGAGCGGCACTTAATTCGGAGAATGTGAATGCACTCACATGTTTAAAATCATGCATGAAGCAATATTAACTAGATGAGTCTCCATACTTTCTTCATTTGTGTTTGTCTCAAAAATCCCTGGAGAAATTACACAATAAATTATAAGCCTATATAATAAATATGTTAGTAAATAACTAAAATAATATTGTTTTGTAATATAACAATACAGTATAAACAGATATACAACATTTTATACTAAACTTATGCTTATCACCGAACACAAATTAAATTTAATAATAGTATTGTATATTACAGTATATTAGAACTTTTTTCAAATTGATCAAAGCTCGATTAATCAATTAAATATTTTGATCACTCGACAGCACTAGTAATAATAATAATAATAATAATAATATTAGATACATAGTAAAAGGCTTGTTGAAATTTATCTCAGTTACTATTTAATCTGAACACATTAGAAATGTAAAGATCATTACTTATAACTAATATTTAGAAAGTAAAATTATTTAGATACTAGCTATACCCATGCATATGTTTTGCTGCACTATTTCAAATAAATATTATTGACTTATATCAACTATATTTTCGAATACAGCTTTGTTATTATTTAGTGAATAATAGCGTATAATAAATTGTAAGTTATTTGCTCCTGAATTATTTTCAAAATTGTGTCTAAAACCATGAATGCAACTGTTATTATCATGCAATACTCTCTGGAGTTGTTCATTTCTGCTTTTAAGCTTGGTATTATATTAGACCTAACAGAAAATTGGCCATAAAGATTGAAATTGATGCATTTGCTTTTTGTTAATGTCCTTAATATTTAATTTTGGAGTGGTCTTTTTCATTTTCAATTCACATCATTCTTCATAAGTACAGGATGATTCAGTGACTATGTTAAAAACTTTTAGGGATGATATAGGAGACAATCATATAGGAACCTATATCCGAAAACATTCCGTCTGGTAGTTACAAGGCTAAATATGTTAGAATCAACTCAAAGCCATCCTTTTGAAGTTTGGTTGCAGACGATCTCTTTCTGCAATTAATGTTAGTGATTCCTCATAAACATGGTGTAAGCTAGTTAGTATTGTAAATGAAATTTTAAACTTTGCAACTTGTTGGAAAACAACAAACATGACCAACAAAACAATCTGAAGTTTCAAATCTTATTAACTATCTTTGCACCTTATCATAATGGGAAATGCAAAAATGCCCAATATATTGCTCATTTCTACTTGTGAGAGGGGTTTTTAATTCGGGAATGGTGGAAGAGGTCGACCTTTCCTAACTATATCTAATTTCTCGTGAAGTGGATACAACGAAAATGGTTTTTCTAGCAGTTTCCTTACAGTAATGTTTTCTGTAATAGCACGGATTAAACTTTAATATTTTCACACTATAGAAGTGTTGAACATGCATACCTAAACATCACATTGCCAGCTTGTCACCTTATACCAGCTCATCTGCCATCTGTCTGACTGTAGGCTGATTGGTCTTAATACAGAACTACCTTACAAGTTAAAACACATTCAGCCCCCCTCTACAACTACCAGCACGTCCAGCTAAGAATATCACAGTTTGAACTGCTTATATGGTCATTGAGGTGTGTTTTGAAACAAAAGAACAGCCTATCATATGTCTTGTAGGTGTATTGAGGGAAGTATCAGTGCGCTCTCTCTAACAAGGGAAGTACTCGAGTTGTCAGAAAGAAATATTGGCTATTTCCATGTCATTAACAGGAATTAATGACATAGTTTTCGAATCTAAAAATAAATATCTGATTTTCCAGTGTGTTTAAGCACAGATAACCTTCACACTTCACATTACATACGAAATAAATCTCAATATACAATATAAAGAATTTCCATTTATGTCCATGCATTCAACATAGGACTTCAAACATCGCAAAAGTCATCATTTGTGAAAGTTGTCATAAAGTATATTTACATAAAAACTTTTTTACTAATGGTGGGTACTTAACTTTTCGCCATTCACCAATATAAATCCAGTTGAATACTTCAATTTACCAACAGAGTTGTTGGCCAGGGTGTGCCATAGAAGACTGGTCTGCGCTATATCGCTCTCTGGCCCAAATTTGAATGTCGGACTCGTGAATCGGATGACTCGAAATCTGAGAATACCAAACAGTGCAACCTGTTCAACAAATCTCCTATAATAATAATAGTAATAATAATAATAATAATAGTTTTATTTTTTCTGGCAGATTTAAGGCCATCAGGCCTTCTCTTCCACTCAACCTGGATCAAATCACATACAGAAAAATACATACCGGTATACAAATATTAACTTAAAAATAATAATAATGATAATAAAATATAAAAAGAGAGATTGAATACATATACACAATAATAATAATAATAATAATAATAATAATAATAATAATACAAAATAATAATAATAATTATATATATAATAAAAAAAGAGACTGAATACATAATCACAAACAGGAAAATACATTCTAGTATACAAGTATTAACTTAAAAAAAAAAGAATTATTGCATATGAATATAATCACACAACTAAAGGAATAGTACAATTAGTATGATCAGCACAGCATGGGTTACATTGAGACAATGACAGTTACCTAGATATTAGTGTTAATGGAAAAATAAAGTAATGACTGTATAAAATAATAATAATAATAATAATAATAATAAATAAAATTATACCTAAAAAACTAATTCTGTGCATTTAAAATATTTCTAAACAACCTAATTTTAAACAACTGAGGACTAAGACTACCCCTGATTTCCAGCAGCAGCGAATTCCATGAGCAGGCCATGGCTGTTGAGAAAGAACTTGAGTACAGAGATGTCTGATAACGTGGTATTGATAGCAACAGATTGTGCTGTGAACGTGTATTATGATTATGATGTGAAGCTAAGAGAATAAACCGAGAGGCAAGGTAGTTGGGTGTGGAATCATGTATAATTCGATATAGCAGGCAAAGAGAATGTACTAAACGTCGATCTTGCAAGTGGAGCCAGGAGAGTCGTAGAAAATATTCCGATATATGATCATGTCGGCGGATATTGAAAATAAATCGGATGCAGACATTATGTACACATTGAAGTTTTTGAGAAAGTTCCCAGAGATGGATTTGTCGCACGCTACTTATGTATTTGAATCGAGCTTGAATTGTTGTCACACTATTTTAGGCCTTCCATATTTTTTTCCTGAAAAAAGCAACAACCTTTCCTTTCATCTCATTAGTAATGGCGACAATTGATCGAACTTTATTTTCCGGCAGTGGTATATATTCTGATTGAGACAATTTGCCTTTGATTAATCTCCTTTATCTCCAACTTTAAGACTTTCAAGGCTTAAGCGGGCTTCAAGAAAAACATAATTATTAACACATTTAGCACATAACACATAACTCGTTTAGAACTAGTTTTTTTTTTTTATAATGCACGTGGTGCTGTTCAGCCTGATTGTAAAACGCAGCGAAATCCAAATGGCGAACACAATAAGTCTAGACTTTAGCTAAAAGCAAATATAGACTATGCTTTTTTTTATATTAAGTGAAAGTGTTAAATTTAGTTTAAAATAGTTTGAGACTTCTCCTAGGCCCAGTAGGATATACATACAAAATATTTAGTGAAAATGAAAAATAAAACGAAGTTCAAAAAAAAAAAAAAAAGCACTTGTTTTAGAATTAATCTGAAACACAATTAACATTTAAAGGCGACAATTACAGTTCTATTTTAAACATTTAAACAAATATCACATCAATATTTACATTTTGAAATATGGTCTACAATAAAAACACATTAGAAAGTGAATTGTATCACTGTTGACTGAACTAAAATTGTATGACACTTGTATTAGAACTCATCACAAACACAATGAACATTTAAAGACAACAAACCTATTTTAAAGTGTCGATTTCTAACATTAAATAAATATCATATCAACGTTAACATTAAAAAAAAAAGCGCACATATTAGGAAGTAAATATTATTTAATGTTGTATATTGGTTTTTAGACAGCCTACTTACTAGTACATGTTAAACTGAAATGGCATTTGGAATTGCATTGGATTTTATTTTTTAAACACATCTATTTGTTTGGCATTGGCTTTTGACAGATTTACAGCAACATTTCTGGATACCTCTACGGAATGGAGATTGTTTAGATACTGCATCTCTCAACGAAATAGGTACCTATAGGCTATTCAGTGCAGTACCTGAGATCAGCGCAGCAAAATACTGTTCTTCATTACGAGGAAACCAGTTTTTAATTGCTCCTGAAGTAGTGCCTATTCAATTAGACTCCGTTCCCAAAATCTGCAATCTTTCCTATAATATGCTTGTTCTCCAGAGGACCATGATCACTTTTTGACACATTAACATTAACTACTACACAACTGCCAACTTCTAATGACTGGAATTTTTTTGTTACCTGCTTACACCTATAATTTTTTCTGTCGCTCATTTTATACCCTCATGGTCTGAAACCTTTCGAAAGCAATTTCTTTTCATCTTTACAAATTAAACCTTATACTTTACTGTCATATTCTTCTGTTTTGGCTATGTCAGACTTGAGATAACAAGATAGTTGCATGCTCTGCAAGTTTCAGCATATGTCATTTCCTTTTGGCACTTAGAACAATAATTATTGAATAGAATTATGTATTTATGTTTTGCCATCTGAATAGCTTATCTTATGCTAAGTGAACAGTATTGGCAAAACACAATATGCCTGTAAAAAGAAATTTAATAATTATTGAGCTGTTTTGACTGTCCCTCCCTTCATTTGTAGGATGGCACAGATCATAAGATGTGCTGGGTTCTTCATTTTGTAGCATAATACACCTTTTTACCACGACACTGCCATGATATGATTGCAGAAATTTCCCAGTGCATCATCTGTGCTAATAGACATAACGTGCTCTGATAGCCCAGTACTTTGAAATTCCGAAAAGAGGTGTTCGTCAAATAATTTGGTGAAATGAATTCTTTTGCTACTGGATGAAGTAACAACCAATGGATCACTTCTTGGAGTTATTGTCTTCTATCCAACAAATGAAGATTGTTTTCTATTGCTCTGCTTAATGCTCTCATGTGCTTCAGGGTGACAAGGTCATTCATGAACAAGTCTGCAGTCAGACTACAAATTCATTAACTGCTTAATGATACCAGCAGTGAACTCTCGACCATTGTCACTTGATGGATCTGGGGAGATCCAAACTCTAAAAACACCTTCAAAAGTTCTAAAGCAACTATTGTTTTGATTACTGCAGTCTCAAATGCAAGTATTTAGCTGCTTAAACTCATCATCAGCAACAGATTTAAAATCAATTAGATTTCCCTTTCCTCGTACATTAAAATCTTTTAATAAGATAGGTCGGATTACAATGTTCTTTCTAGCATGAGATTTTTTTTTTTTTGCAAACTGCGCAAGGACACAATATTTCAATAGCAGGTTTGGTGATCAAACTTATTCTCAGACACATGTGTAAATAATTTTTATCTCGGCCGCAATGCCCACAGGATCTCTGAATAACTAATACAATTTCATAATAATTCAACTGCTATAACTTCACAACTCCCTCATTATGATCCTTCCTCTTAAAAATCAGGGTGTCCTCTTCCTCTTCTTCCATGTGATCGTACTTAGTACTTACATGATACTGAGACAAGATTCGTTTTCTCCCTGCAGTGATGACTACTTTTGCATTTGTAACTTTCTGGATAACCTCCTACATACATTGCTTTGTCCACAATTTTTTTTTTTTTAAGAATCGTGGCAGTTTTCGTAAAATTTATTCAGTTTAACATAGAATTCTTTTTTAAATCCATCGCAGTATTCTTCTTTAAATTCATCACTCTCAGTTATTTTGAACAGAGTAATAAGTCACAATCAGATGGAATATTAAAGTAATTATCAGACACTTGTATTCTGCCCTCTAACATTGTTGTGCAGTGATGAAGTTATTGTTGTCATCGCTGTAACAGTATAACAGTTCATTCATTAGAGGCGCAACTTCTGATGATGGAAAGACACAGTAAGATAGAAAAACTAAAACTTTACAATGCGGCCGAATGTAATAATTAGGCTGTAGTGCACAAAGTGTGTTGTAAAAAAGCTAGTCCAATTGAGTGTACATAGTTTTTATACAAAAAACCAATGTAATATAATATATGTGTACTAAGTGTGTTTAGTTAAGAGTTGAAACAAATAAGACATGAATACTGAAGCATCCAATGGTAGATACTGTGAGAAAATAATGTTACAGTCAACTACTATTATTGTTTCTGTTGCTGCTGTTACTACTGCTACAAGTATATTACCGTTTTTTCTTATATAATATTTCTATGATACTCTTATTTATGTGCAACACAGTAAAATTAATTCGATGTGTATACGTAACTTCAAAACTTCATATGAATTTCGTCATCACAGTAGTAGTGAAATTAAATATATTTGTTGTACCTTGCCAAAATTAATAAGCAAGCGTAATTTTTTTCCAGGTGCAGCAGATCAAAGACACAAAGCAAAATATTGGAACCTTGTAATGAAGTTGCACATATGGCCACAGAAGAGCCCAATGATGTAGACATTTCGGACACAAGAGTTCTGTCTCATTCACTTAGTCAAGAACCTTTAGATGATCTTTCTGCTCATGAAGTATTTGAACTTGGAATTATTCCAAATGATGGACAAGAAAGAAATTATTCTGATGCTGATCCAAAATCAGAGATTGGTTATGACTGTGATGACAATATCCATTCTCATGCCAGTTATATGAAAGACAATGACTATGTCAGCAAGCAACTTGAAGATGTTGATGATTTTCAAAGCAAAGAAACACAGCTTTATCATTGTCAACACTGTGGGAGGGAATATGGTTGTACTTCTTCGTTAAAACAGCACTTGAAAATAGATCATAAAAAACTTACTGAACATAGATGTAGAATATGTAATGAAGTATTTACATCAAGGACTAAATTGCAGAATCATAGAATTACACATGATCCAAGTGTTTGGAATGAATTAGAAATAACACACCTTTGTCATACATGTGGAAAAACGTTTAACACATCAAGTAAATTGAGGTGCCATGAAAAGAGAGTTCATCAACGTATACCAATTATTCTTCTCGGGGAAAAGAAGCATATCTGTGAAGTATGTGGATTGGCTTTTCAGTTTAATAAATATCTAAGAAAACATATATTAAAACATGGAGAGAAAAACTTTGTATGTGAAACATGTGGAAAAAGATTTGAGACTAATTATAAACTTAAAATGCATCAGGAATGCCACTCAGAACAGCGACCATATGTTTGCAAAATTTGCGGATCGGCTTATAAGAGACATAGAAATCTTTTATCACATGAACAGGAAGTGCACGGAATATTTTCATTAGGCCCAGGGAAAGTAAAGGAATCTCTGAGTTTTCCATGTGGTGTATGCAAGAAAGAATTCACAACACCTAAGAGGGTAGCAGCTCATATGCGAACTCATACTGGTGAACGTCCATTCAGTTGTGAGCACTGTGGACATGCTTTCAGAATATACAGTTCCCTTCTTTTCCATCGAAGAGTCATTCATGAAGGTCGGAAAGTTTATGGCAATAAAGGAGTCTTCCCCTGTGAAGTATGTGGTAAAGTTTTTTCAACCAAACAATACAGAGATATTCACCTTCGAATTCACAAAGGGGAGAAACCTTATGTTTGTAAGATATGCAATCGTGCTTTTACACAGAGGACTAGTCTTGTTAACCACTCCGCTCTGCATTCTGATCACCGCCCGTACCCATGCCATCTCTGTGAAAAGGCATTTCGTCGTCGAGAAACACTTGTGATTCACATCCGCACACACACAGGGGAGAAACCCCACGTTTGTGAAATATGTGGTCGTGGTTTTGCCCAACTCACAGATATGAAGAAACATAGACTGAAAATTCATAATGTTGTAATACCAAGAAAGAATTGATTTGAGTGCATCTTTCATTGTTATGCATGTTCAGCACTTTCATGATATTGTGTAATTCAGTATATCAGTTGTTCATTGTATAATGTTAGTTGCAATAACCTTGTAAAGTGTAGAAATTACATCTACTGTGCTAATGATTGCCTTGCAGCTTGCTCAAGTGTACAGTTCTAGAAGATATTTATTAACAGTGATGTGTATCATACCTCTGTAGAATTCAAAATGACAGGTGTGAAATGTATATTGAATTTTTGGCTGTATATAGAATCAAAATAAGATCACTAAAGCCAGAGTAGTACACTGTGTCCACAAAAACATTCAAAACTGCTATAATTGTGTAATTATGCTTATGAAATTCATACCAGTGCCATTAGAAAGAACAGCTCAAATAATTTCTGGGGATGTGTATTTGTAATTATTGGTGGAAAACAGTAGATAGTACTATGAGAAAAAAAAGACACTGTTGTCGCTCTTTTGCTTGTCATTGTGGCATTGTTAGATAGAAGCAAATTGTCTTGAATGGTGTGAATGTTTATATTTCAACTTAGTATGAATTCTGCAGCATTTAGAGATTTATGGCGAATCCACAGAAACTTAGTTGGTGTGTATTGGAATACCATAGCATGCGGAGTGTAGTGAGAGTTCAGCATGCCTTGAGACAGGAGTTTCAATGTGCGGCATCTATTGACGAGATAATTCTGAGGTAGTACAATACACACCTACGTTCACACCATTTAACACAATTTGCTTCTATTCAACAATGCCACAATGACAAGTGAAAGAGCAGGAACAGCATCTTTTTTTTCTTTTTTGTTATGGTACGCTCTATTGTTTTCTGCCAACAATTACTTATTACACATCCCCAGAAATGTTTTAAGCCGTCTTTCTAATGGAACTGGTATGAATTTCATAATACAAATTGTAGCGTTTATAATCACGGAATATTTCTGTGGACACAGTGTACATTGATTAAGACAAAAATATTTTTAAAGCTACACATTTTCTCTCCTTACATTATAAGCATTGTAGTACTAATTTTAGTTTTTTTTGTAGTTAAGTTACAAAATAATATTAAAAAGTTGAGATACAGCTTACAGAATAATGAAATGGATTTGTTTCTCCTCTGTTTCTTACTTCTGTAAGAAATGATTATTTGGTCTGGATTTTTTTCATTAATCTTTTCTAATATAAAGATGGTACCTAACAACACAGCATGTGTCATATATTTCTATAACTTTTTCTTTTATATTTCTTAATACAGAGACATGTCGATCAGAGTAGTACATTTGCACATACTATCGAGATGAGAGTAAATTTCTCCAGCTCAGCTGTTGTTCATCATGTATTACAATAACTCTCATTAAGCTGCAAAATGAAACAATTCAAAAGTGATTTATAACCGTTTTCAATTTAACTTATACCTTGCATCTTTTTTTTTTTCTGTGAAATTAAATTTACCTTTAAGAATAATAACATGTTCAGTCACATTTTATAACCTTCTTATAATACGTTTGTAAGCATATTTTTAGACGAAAAATATGTTTGCTAGATATATTACAGTTATTGAAGTTCGTTGCTTTTGATGTATATTTCAGTAGTACCAATATTATACTACTAAGTTTTATCAAATTGACAAATTATGATCAAGGTCATTAAATGAAAATCAAACACAGACCTGGACTTATTCTTCAAAACTTCACATGTTTTATGTTCTAATAATGCATTTGAGTCATACATTGTTCTGCCAAATGTGGTTATAGTAGCACCAAAGGACAATAGAAATTTTAACATAAAGCAAACAATTTGTGTTGTTCACTGAGATACTTTTAACACTGTTATTTCATCATCATCATCTTAATCGTAGACTGCATGGTTTAGGCCTATGCCCTGTTCCTACTGGGATATGGTAATTTTTTATACTTTGTAAATGTTTATACCACTTGGATCTGTAATTTTCTACAACATCTGGAATCCACCTTATTAAGATTATTATACTGTTCCCTCACTCTCTACTTAGTTCAAACTGCAGTGCACCTTCATTAAGTTTACTTCTGGTATAGAAGTAATATTGCATTAATAATACAGTAAAATTATTCTGTAAATCTAATTAGTGCTCATACAGTTCACATCTTCTATACTATACTATATATTATAATGGTTTTCATATTGTACAGTTTGTTAGGACTTTTCATCTAGGAAATTAACTGTGTGTTCATATTCATTGAAACTTCCATATTACAAGTTTGGTATATTCTTAATCACAATAATAATTAGATGGTATTCTAATTAGTATGTTTCAATAAATCATTTTACCCTAAGTAGAGAGTCTTACATTTCCTTAATTTCTACAGAAAAATTTTCATGTAATATTTTTAAGGAAGTATGTCAAAATTGTCAAGCCATGTTTTTCTAATATCCAGCAGTTATATCTTGTATTTATCTCTTGAGTACCAAATAATTTTATCAGCTGATAAAACATAGTGAATGACGGGAAAAGCATGTTTAATAACAAGGTATAGTTTGTTCATGTTTTCATTTTGATTGCTGTCTACGAAAGATTTTGGGTTTGGTAACTGTTGAGATTTAACTTCTCCACTAGGTACTTGTATTTTACATCCTCAGGGTGGTATTTCTCGAATTAGGGAATGCTGCAAAGCCCAGAATCTTCTCTGATAGGGATTATTAATTTAAAACGACATTTTCAGTATAGACCCTGCATTTCTGAGACAATAATTTAACCCTAACGAAAGTGTTAAATCAGTGACATTAAGTAGAAAGATACTGTTCCTGTATCCTGAATATTGTGTATATTAGTCATATACATGTGAGAAGTTCTATAACTACGTCTTGTATAAATTATTTTAATGATACATGTTTATTTCATGTGTTTCTATTCATTTAAATGTGTTAATTTACATATTAACTTGATTCATGAAAGGAAATGGTGGAATCTTTTAATCTTGTAACGTTGAGGATTGCTTTGTTTTCAGATATGGTGAGTCATCTGATGATAATGATGAAGAATATCAGCTGTGTGTGATAGAAGTCTTAAGCTCGCCATCAAGAGATGAAGAAGATGTAGATGTTGATGATGACGATGAAGTATTTGGTGATGATATGTCTGCACAAGAATTATTTGGTACTAATAAAGAGAATTCAGATGACAGTCTCTTAAAAGACGAGTCACAGACTGTACATGATATAAATAATCATTCTATTCAGGAAAAATATTCATGTGAGACAGATATTATGTCAGTTGAGTATCATGAGGATGCTTATGATTATTCTGAATGTATCAATCTGCAGGCTGAATTGAGACTCAGTGAAGATGTTGACATTAATGATGGCGTTGCTGATGAACAAAAATTGAACAATAATATTGAAGAGCAGGAAGATGTCATTTCAAGTTTTACTGTTACACAAGATTGTAATTCTTCACTTGATACTAGTCTCAAAGATCACACTTCTACATTGAACAATGAATACCAATGTTGGGGTGAAAAGACACAGCATCAAGAACACAGTAAAGAGAACATACCAGAAAATGTCTTAAATGAGACTACCAGTGGCTTTATAAATGTGTATACATGTTCTCTTTGTGATGAAGATTTTGTATCTTTCGCAGAACTGACTGCGCATGTGAAATGTCACATTCCAGGAAAAGCTAAACCAGAACATAACTGCACTGTGTGTGGCAGAAGTTTCCTCACAGCTTGTGCCTTAGAAAGTCATGTGAAATTGCGTTCATGTAAGCTAGAGAAATGTGATTTGTGCGAAGAAACCTTTAAGAATAAAAACTTACTCACACTTCATAAACTGACCCACAGTACAAGTCATACACACCCATGCGACCACTGCAAAAGAAAGTTTGTATTTGCTTCCTCTTTGGAGCAACACATGATTGTCGATCACAAAGATAAACTTGAATTTGTATGTTTAGGCTGTAATAAAATCTTTCACTCAAAATTGGAATTGCAGTTGCATAGAAAGAATCATCCAAGAGCAATTTTTAAAAAGAAAGGTAAATGTTTCAATTACTTATGTTATGTTTGTGGGCGTGTATTTGATACTTTTCGTAAATTGAGAACTCATGAAAAAAGAATCCACGAGGGCAGTGTAATGCAACAGAATTCCATGCATATCTGTGAAGTATGTGGAAAAACGTTTAAATTCCCAGCATTACTGAAGAATCATGCAGTTATGCATCAAAGACAGAGGGAACATTTTGTTTGTGAGATATGTGGGGTTGTGCGCAAGAACAAATGGTTACTGCAACAACATCAGACTTCTCATAACAGTCGTCGAGATCATATTTGCCTAATTTGTCACATGGCATACAAAACTTCCAGCACATTGATGGTACATCAGAAAAACTGTCACGGGATTGTAGCTCCAGTACAAGTGGTAGATAAAAATAGTGTAAATTTTTCGTGTGAATTTTGCCATAAAAAGTTCACGACCAAAGAGAAGTTGAATATCCATATTAGGATTCATACTGGTGAACGTCCATTTCATTGTAAAGCATGCAACAAAGGCTACAGCTCTCGAAATGCACTTCATTTACATCAAGCTATTAATCATAGGATGTACCATAACAGGATAAAACAGGCATTCACATGTCACATATGTAATAAGACATTTACCTCGAAAACTTCACGAAATATGCACTTGAATGTTCATGTAGGCAACCGTCCATTCAGATGTAACATTTGTAACAAAGGTTTCTCCCGAAAGGGTGGGCTTATTCAACATATAATGTATCATACAGACGTTAAATCATATATGTGTAATCTCTGTGGTAAAGCATTCCTTCGTAAATCACATCTGAAAATGCACATTCATACTCACACAGGTGAAAAGCCCCACGTCTGTGATATTTGTGGTCGAGCTTTCTCCCAGCTGGGTGACATGAATAAGCATAGGAAAAAACTGCACAATGTGGCTGAGAATAATTCAGAAAATTGTGAACTGTCTTCATGAGACTACAATTTTTATACATTGTTAAAAGTGTATACTAAATTTATTTCACTATTCATATTTTGACAAAAAATGTTCATTGTTTTATCTTACTAGCATATCAAGTTGCTAAAGCTTTGCATTTTGAAAGGAGTTATTTTGTAACAAACTGTTTCCCTTCATGAAATCAACGTTTTGTTCATAATTAAGATATTGTAACTTTTCAGTTTGTTAGAAAATAAAGACTCTGGAAATGGCTCCCTACTTTTTATCATTAATGAATTCGTGTTATTTAATACTCTTGTTCCTCTCCCTCGTTGTTTACAAATGTGAGAATTGCATCTTCGTATTCTCTCTTCATGTGTATGAATAAAAAACTTATGCTTACAATAATTGAGTGTCCTTTTTGTTTGTTATCTGGATTGCAACTTACTAGAACCATCTACTTATATACTTTTTCTCTCAACGATATTTCTATATAATAATCCATTATTTGCTTTTCTAGTGTTTTTCTACATTCTCACAAAAAAAAACTTACAATACAATTGTAATTAGTATTTTATACAATGCAGAAATATGTGACAGAAAATGAGAGAGAAAGCTTGATAAAGTCTGTATGTTGTGTAGAGTCGCAATAATCAATATTGATTTGCTTAATCTACATCAAATACCTTGAAACTATTAACATTGGTATTTATTAAGAATAATAATGTTGGTGAGAGAGCACCTTGGCGGTCTGGTTGGGGGTTTAAGTGTCCAGCTACTGCAGTGGATTTCGTGATGGTGATAGAGTGCCTCAAGTCGTGGCATCAGATTTCTCTGGGCTAGAGAAAACACTGAACTTCAGACAAAATGATATCACATTCATAATAAAATCGCGATATAACCATTGTAGTTAAAGCAACTAGCTATAAATAAAATTTAAAAAATATAATAATAATAATACCCATAAATTAATTAATTAATTATGTCTCATGACCAGATATTGTACGAAATGGAAATATGAAAATTGGAAATTTATCCTTTGAAGAGGTGGAAAAATTCAAATACAGTCAACGCTCGATAACTCGTACTAAAGAGGGCAGAGATCTGTCTGAGTTACAGAAAGTCCATCTTATTGAAGGGAAATAAAGTTGTACGTTAGGAATGAACACTAACGCCATAAATGTTATCTATATGGTAGCAATATTATATTGAACTCTAATGCAACAAGGTTATCAATACATACCAGGTAAAACAGAAACACAAATAACACAGGTAGTGGACAAAGTGCATTAATCAGAGGCTGCTGTAATTCGACTGGTCTATTATAGGAGCATGATAGTGATTGAGCTGCCACTTTGTTGTTGTTTTTCCCAGCAAAACGTTAAAAAAATTGTCAATCTCCTTTTGTGAAAATTTTTTATGTTCCTTGTACAGTCCTACCAGAATGTGTCTGTCACTTTCATAAATAAAATTTTATTTTCGAAAAATTTTGATCCGAGTTATCCAAAGTCCAAGATATCGGGGTCCGAGGTATTGTGCGTTCACTGTATCTTAGAGCAACAGTAACAAATATAAATGATACTCAGGAGGAAATTAAACACAGAATAAATATGGGAAATGCGTGTTATTATTGGGTTGAGAAGCTTTTATCATCTAGTCTGCTGTCAAAAAATCTGAAAGTTAGAATTGATAAAACAGTTATATTACCGGTTGTTCTGTATGGTTGTGAAACTTGGACTTTCACTTTGAGAGATGAACAGAGATTAAGGGTGTTTGAGAATAAGGTTCTTAGGAAAATATCTGGGGGTAAGAGGGATGAAGTTATAGGATAATGGAGAAAGTTATACAATGCAGAAACTGTACGCATTGTATTGTTCACCTGACAGAATTAGGAACATTAAATCCAGATGTCTGAGATGGGCAGGGCATGTAGCACTTATGGGCGATACCAGAAATGCATATAGAGTGTTAGTTGGGAGGCTGGAGGAAGAAACCTTTGGGGAGGCCGAGACGTAGATGGGAGGATAATATTAAAATGAAGATTAGGGAAGTGGGATATGATGATAGAGACTGGATTAATCTTGCACAGGATAGGGACCGTTGTGGGCTTATGTGAGGGCTGCAATGAACCTTTGGGTACCTTAAAAGCCATTAAGTGATGATGATGATAATAATAATAATAATAATAATAATAATAATGTAGCTTTAGCATTTACAGTTCTTACTGGAAAATCCTGTTTTGGTTTTTAAGTAAATTACGTAAATAAATTTGCTGTAGAAGATTTATATTCATTTCCAAAATTCAACTCTAATCATACTAGTTTTAGAAGTAATGCACAGTAAAACTTGGATAATTTGTTTTAAATTTATATTCATTTCAAAATTGAACTCTAATCATGGTAACTTTAGAAGTAATACACAGTAAAATTTGGATCTTCTTTTTACTTTTTTCAATTGATATTAATTTTCAAAATTCATCTCTAATCATGATAGGTTTAGAGGTAATGCACAGTAACTTGAATTTTTTTTAATTGATGTTCATTTTCAGAATTCAACTCTAATTATGTCAGCACTTGTCTAATGTGCAAGATTCGAAATCATGAAAATGATAATAAAATTTGTAAATTGGAACTAATTCTGCTAATTCAAAAGTTTAAAAAGGTGTCAACATACTTTGTAGCCTGATTGATGGTTGATTTATCATTTAAACTACAGTTATGGGTATTTGAGAGGGTTTGTACACCTTTCGCTAGTATAATTTAGTAAAATCCAAAATTAATTTCCTCATATCCTGAATTAATTTTGTGCTGGAATTTGGTCTAGTGAGTAGACAGTGCTTCTAGATCAGGGGTTCTCAAAGGGAGTGTTGCTAAATTGCGTGAATGTGCTGCAAAATAAATTTAATTAACAGATAAAAACAGACTTGTGTATTAAATATTTTTGTAATGTTATTTATTATTCTTAGAAAACTGCAAACGTGTAATACAAACTCAAAAAATTAAGAATGTTCTGTCAATAATATTACACTATCGTTGCAATTCAGTGGGAAATGTCGGCTTGTTTACTTTTGCACAATTATTCAATACGGAGAGGAATTGCAGACAAACATACCCGTAATTCTTGGTCTACAGGAAGAAGTTGCTCTCATTTCTTATTTTTAATGTGCGTTAGGTGCCAAAAGTTCCTGTTCACACAGATATGTTGTTGAAAACTGAAGTGATATAGATATGACATGTTCCCATTACAGTGAGAACTCTTTTTACTAAAATCCAGAATTGAAGTAATGTTTATTCTCTATATTTGAGCTGTAAAGTTCGATCAACCTGAAGTTCAGCCAACTTTTCTGCCTCTTTGAATGATAGGTGTTTTATGTCCTTAGAAGTAATGGCAAAAGGATTGTGAATCCATCGCATTCGTTCATATTGAGAGAAGGAAAATGTTGTTGCAGTTTGTCCTCCAAAAGAGAAAGATGTTCTAAAATCAGACTAGAGTTAATATCAATATGAGCTGTAACAGGAAATGTTTCAAGTTTACTCTTTTCAACTTTTGACTTCCACAGTTGAATTTTTCTTACGAATCCATTCAGATTGTCACTTGATGTAAGAATATTCAGATGTCCGAAAATATTGGCTAGATATACAACTTTGGAACACCATATTTCGTCGCTTATGAAGGCAGCAAACTCAAGTTTTTTCTGTGGCAAATATTTCTAGTAATTCTTTTTTAAGTTTATAAACTCTGGAGAATACATTTCCTCTTGACAACCAGAGAATTTTGGTGTGAAGGACCAGAGTTTCATGTACAGCTCCTGCTTCCTGGCATATAACTTTGAGCAGTCTAGTTTTTAGAGCTCTACTTTTAATGTAATTAACCATTTCAAAAACTGACCTCATTATGCTCCTTAGGGCTGAAGGAATTGTTTTTGCCACCAAAGTTTTCTGATGTAGAAAACAATATGTGGATCCATTGTGAGGAAAATCTTTTTTGCTCTTGAAGTAAAGCCTTTCATTCGACCAGACATTGCTGGTGTGCCATCAGTGCACACTGAAATACAATTTTTCTAACACAATTCATTTTCTTCCATTGTAGTAGCTCTCATACAATTGTAGATATCTGTTCCTATTGACGTCAGAGGTAATTCATTACAGAATAAAATAAAAACTGTTCAGCAAGTGATTCTTCGTTTAAAAATCTTATGTAGCTCATTAATTGGCATTTTTTGCTTATTCTGTTGATTCATAAAGTCGAAGTGCACATTTTTACATCATGTAATTTTTCCGCAACTTGGTTTTGAATGTCAGCTGACATGTATGCTATGCGGTGAGCAGTAGTATCATTTGACAAAGGTACTTTTGATATCTCGCTCTCAGCAGCCTCTTCTAATATGGATTTAACTATTTCTTTACAAGCAGATAAAATCAAAGTTTCTGCTACTCTGTATGTGGCTGCGTTTTCCTGACAGTTATTTGTGCTACTTTATAGTTAACTACTAGCACTTTTCCTGCAGTTGTAGTTATTTTATTTATTACTTTGACTTGTTTTACTTGAGAGTAGAGTAAACGACTGAAATAGGATTTATCATGTTTCGTTTTTAAATGTCTTTTTAGTTTGCTTGGAACCATACAGTCATTGTTTAATTTTTTGCTGCATACAACACACTCAGGAAGTTCATGAAGTCCAGATTCAGTACATGTAAATCCAAAATTTAAATAAGAATCTTGATACCTGCCACCAGAAGATGAACTGCTCTGCGAAAGTAGCTTGGCACTGACTGATTCGGGAGTATCACTTGTTCTATTTTCACTAAGAAGTTCTTCAGTTCTGCTTAATTGTTAGCATTTAACTAAAAACTTCTCCAAATTACACAAAAACTATGTATTTATTTTAGCTTTAATAATGACACCAAATATTGTGACTTAATCAACAATCAACTGCACGAAGTTCTGTACTATATGTAAATCTCTCCATTTCTAACTGAACTGCAGATGATAGTTGATTGGTTTATATATGCTCCGCTAGATGTCAGGAGTGATCAACGTGTTTCTCAAGCATTCCAGTGGTTCATGTACCCTCCACAAGGGTTCTTGATCTTTCGGGACTGCTCCCTATTAGAATGATGTGATAGAAATAGCTTTCGAAATTCTTCTAAAGCAAGCAGGGTTGCTTCTACATTAGTGATGTGTCGCCATATTCCGCACAGCGAAACAGTGTTCCACAAACCAAAAAAGTTTTGAGAACATCTGTTTCGGATCAATAAACAATTTTTTAAAGTCCAAAAAAGTTTTATTGGTAAGGATAATCACCGGTAAATTTTTTCTTTTAATTGGGGATGCAATTTGTGCATGAAAATGGATTTTTTGTTATCTTATACAATTTTGAATATTTTTAATGCTTTCTTCTCTGTTTTATTCATAACAAGTGTGTTAACAATTCCTGTTTTTATAAGTTGGATATATAAATAAATATTGTTTGTGAATTTTTTGTCAAGAATTGTAAAATTTAATTTGTATTACATAAATAATTATTAATAAAAAAAAGAATGTGAAATGATAATAGAGTATGATATGTACTTCCATGCAAAATTTCATAAATTTAACTAAAAAAAAAAGGTGGAATTTAAATGGGAAACATTTAAAAAATTCAGTTATGAGAAATGAGCAAGAGACTTACCGAAGATGAGAAGCTGTGTGCATATTTAAATGGCCAAGTCAGTTGACATAGTCTCACATAAGGTATGCGCCAAAATATACAGTACTGGACTTCGTGCAGCCTGCATGCGCATGCCTGTGCATCTGCATGTTGTTGCATCACCATTATGTATTGCTAGTTGTGTAACGAACGTTATGAACACTGTCTACAGCACAATGGAGCACATTTTGAATATTTACATTATCATCTTGATAACTAACAACAACAAATAACAGTAATATATTGTTCCAGTACTGTATATTTTGGCACATACTGTATTAGGTCATAATTCGAAAAGTATTAAAGATATTTAACAAGAAAAAAATTCACCATACTATTGAGGAAAGCCCGCTCAACAAAAGGAAGCAAAAAAAAAAAAAAAACTTTTTTCGACTTCAAAGGTGTATATGCCACCTTAAATTTTTACTTGAATTTTCTCTCTTTACACTATATTTATTTATGTGACAATTTATTAATACTTTTTAAAAAGTGGTGTTGATAAAAGAAAAGAAAATTTAGTGGTATGCTGAAATATACTCAAGCAAATATTTAAGAATATACATATTTTTCGTTGTAATTACGAATTAACTGACTTTAAGAAACAAAAGTGTACTTTTCAGTACTTGTGATTATGAGGAAACAAATTTTTTATTATACTTTTTTCCTTTGGTACAGTGGAGGGGCTCTGGTGGGCTTATTCTTCCTCACCACTCCTAAACTTGAGCATTTTTTTTCAAGTAAGAACAATCGTTCTTTTTTAGATACACAACTGCATGGTGTCATATGTTAATTCAACTTTTGGTGGAATCTCACTATAATGAGAACAGTTTTTCCCTCGAAATTATTCAAATCAACTTTACAGAGAGTTATACCTGAAAGCTTGATTTGCATAATACACGTCACTGTTCGTTAACAGAAAACCACAATTGAAGTCACACAGACTTAGTGTGCACTCAATGTTGGTTGCTTGACGGTTGTCAGCCCACTTTGAGGTCTGTGAATATAGAGGGAAAAATTGGATTGGTGTCTGATAGAGTTCCAGGGTAGCTCAGTTGGTAGAGTGTTGGTACATTTAACCAAAGGTCCTGGGTTCGATACCCGGCCCCGGAACAATTTTTGCCTCGAAATTATTCAAATCAACTTTACAGGGAGTTATACCTGAAAGCTTGATTTGCATAATACATGTCACTGTTCGTTAACAGAAAATCACAATTTAAGTCACACAGAGTTAGTGTGCACTCAATGTTGATTGCTTGACAGTTGTCAGCCCGCTTTAAGATCTGTGGAATGTTATATGTTATATTTTATTTAACGACGCTCGCAACTGTTGAGGTTATATCAGCATCGCCGGATGTGCCGGAATTTTGTCCCGCAGGAGTTCTTTTACATGCCAGTAAATCTACTGACATGAGCCTGTCGCATTTAAGCACACTTAAATGCCATCGACCTGGCCCGGGATCGAACCCGTAACCTTGAGCGTACAAGGCCAGCACTATACCAACTTTGCCAACCAGGTCGACAGGTCTGTGGATATAGAGGGAAAAATTGGATAGGTGTCTGGTAGAGTTCTCGGGTAGCTCAGTTGGTAGAGCATTAGTACGTTTAATCACAGGTCCCGGGTTCGATACCTGGCCCCGGAACAATTTTTCCCTCGAAATTATTCAAATTAACTTTACAGGGAGTTATACCTGAAAGCTTGATTTGCATAATACACGTCACTGTTCGTTAACAGAAAACCACAATTTAAGTCACACAGACTTAGTGTGCACTCAATGTGGGTTGCTTGACGGTTGTCAGCCCACTTTGAGGTCTGTGGATATAGAGGGAAAAATTGGATTGGTGTCTGGTAGAGTTCCTGGGTAGCTCAGTTGGTAGAGCATTGGTACATTTAACCAAAGGTCCGGGGTTCGATACCCGGCCCCAGAACAATTTTGCCTCGAAATTATTCAAATCAACTTTACAGGGAGTTATACCTGAAAGCTTGCTTTGCAACTTTACTATTTTCAACTCTTCGTGGCATACCAGTGGATCATTCGCGAAAATGGCTGCTTTACAGTGTGGAATTCTTGGTAATGAGATAGCAGATTCCTTAGCAAAAAAAGGGCACAATGATCATTTTTATTGTTTCAGTCCTCAAAACTAATAATTAAGAAAATCATCCAACAAGAAATACATGAGAGTGTAAATAAGCAATGGAATATTTTATTAAATAATAAAAAATTTAATTCCAAAATGTCCATGAATGAAAGCTGTTGCACTTTTTCGATTATATACAGGACACAATTGTTTGACTGTCCATCTATATTTTTCTTACTCCTAATTGTTGACTTCGTAAAGAAGATAAGACTGCAATGGATATGACACACCTCAAGAAATGTAAAAATTTAACAGCTACAGATCTGTCATTACAATACTGGGAAGCAAGAAGGCAAATGGAAGAACTCCAACACCAAGCATTAGCAACCAACCAACTTTCATTATGAGTAATTTTCGTTAAATTGACAATTTCATTAACATTATTATTGTTTTTAAAAATCAAATCTCTTTTTTTTCTACTGATTTATATTTATACAAACTTTTCACTTTCTAAAACTGAAGATGATGTACACTTTTCTTCCGAACTTTATTAATTTCTAATTGCTCAAAAGTAATATCTCTTAATTTTATAAAGTAATGGATAGTTTCCATTCCTTATAACATGATCCTTGTTTATTTATGCTAACCAGTGATTTTTTGGGGGGAGAAAGATGGTTACTATACTATGCACATGTACAGCATACTGAACCCATTGTTTTTAGATATACAGTCAACTCCGGGTTATAGTGAACCTCTGCAGACGAGCATATTTCGTTCACTATATCCAAGGTTCACTAAAACTAGGTTGGCAATACGTACCAGCACAATGCACTAGCATGAACAATGCCTGATCCAGCCTCAAAGCTACTGAAGATGGGACAGCAAGTCCTGAAACATGATTTACTTACTTACTTACTTACTTACTTACTTACAGATGGCTTTTAAGGAACCTGGAGGTTCATTGCCGGCCTCACATAAGCCCACCATCAGTCCATATCCTGAGCAAGAGTAATCCAGTCCCTACCATCATATTCCACTTCCCTCAAATCCATTTTTATATTATCCTCCCATCTATGTCTCAGCCTCCCCAAAAGTCTTTTTCCTCCGGCCTCCCAGCTAACACACTGTATGCATTTCTGGATTTAACATTTCTAATTATGTCAAGTAAAGAATAGAGTGTGTGCAGTTCTATATTGTGTAACTTTCTCCATTCTCCTATAACTTCAGCCCTCTTAGTCCCAAATATTTTCCTAAGCACCTTATTCTCGAACACCCTTAGCCTATGTTCCTCTTTCAAACCCTTTGCAATTTGTTAAGTTCAGTCCTGCAGTTCCTTAATCTAACTCTTGGCTACCACAAAAGTGCGGCATAAGAGCATAAAGGTCTTACCTTAGTGATGTATATCCAATACATAACCCTAGGTTTTAGACTCCAAGTCTTACCAGGCATTATTCTACAGATTCAACAAACCCTGTAGGACTTGGCAATGCAGCAATCTAGGTGCTTTTTCCAAGTTAATCTCTTGTCCAGGATAAGTCCTAGATACTTAACTTGTGAAGAGTAGGTATCCTCTCACCAAAAGAGTAGGTTCCTTCAAGTTCCCTATAGACCTCATTCTAGTGAAAGGTACCACTACCGTTTTGTTGGGATTAACAGAAAGTCTGTTTCTGTTACTCCAGGCTTCAATCTTTTTCAGTGCAACTTGAAGTACTTCGAAGACTGTCTTAGGAAATTTCCCTTTAACAATCACAGCAATATCACCTGCAAATCCAATAGTAAAATACCCAACCTCATTGAGTTCCTTCAACAAGGCATCCACAACCAGGTTCCAAAGCAGGGGCAAAAGAACGCCACCTTGAGGACAGCCCCTGGCCGTAGTCACCTTTAGCATTTCTCCAAATAAACTCATGGTAATTTGCCTATTTACTAGCATAAAGTGAATCCATCTACAGATAAGTCAAGGGCTTTTGACACCACTTCGCATGAAGTTTTATCAAATACTCCTTCTATATCTAGAAATGCTCCAATGGCAATTTCCTTAAAAACCAGCACCTTCCCAATAGATGAAAGAACATGATGAAGTGCTGCTTCTGTGGATTTACCTGGTAGATAGGCAAATTGGTACTTGTGTAAAGGAAAATCATTCAATACTTTGTTCCTAATGTGCCTATCCACTAATCTCTCCAATGCTTTAAGAAGGAATGAGGAGAGGCTTATTGGACGATATACCTTGGCCTTGGCATAGCTAGGTCGTCCAGGTTTGGGTATAAATGTCACTTTGATCTGTCTCCAAGCCAATGGAACATAACCAGAGGCTAGGCAGACCCTATCAATTCTGCAAAGTAAAGACTGCAGTTAGTCAATTCCCTGTTGCAGCAAGGCAGGCATGATCGAATCAGGACCTGCAGATTTATATGGTTCAAAAAAATTAATGGCCCATCTTACTTTAGTAACAGTGATCACATCCCTGACAAAGTTCCAATCTTCTCTGCTCGAACATAAATAATAATAATAATAATAATAATAATAATAATAATAATAATAATGATTTATTTTAGCTGGCAGAGTTAAGGCCGTAAGGCCTTCTCTTCCACTCAACCAGCAAAAAGTGTATATACATATGCATGAACTTACAAAGAATTCAACAATTTGATTTAGATGAGAGTTACATGTATACAAGAGTCATTTACAAATTAAACAACAAAATACTATGAACTATTAATTAAACACTGAAATAAACTGTGTAGCAGAATTAAACTAAAATACATAGAATGTTAATATATTTAAAATAATATTAGATAATAGAAAGAGATTATTATGAGACAATTAAAATACAGCACAATCAGGATGATGTCTAAAGAAAAAAGTAACAATGTAGTCAGTGATATTTTAAATCAGTATGATTGGAGTGAAATGCTAATAAGGTTATCTTTTAAGCTGTTCTTAAAGGTGTTTGTTGTCTTGCAGCCCCTAATACTTTGTGACAAGGAATTCCATTGACGCGAGGTGGATATTGTAAAAGATGATGAATAACAAGATGTTCTATGAAGAGGTATACTTAGCGTGCCACAGATAAGTGATCTGGTATTTACGTCGTGGTTAGAGTATAGATAAGAGAAACGAGATGAAAGGTAATTTGGTGTTGAAGTGTGCAGAATTCGAAAGAGTAAAGACAAAGTGTGTAAAGTTCTACGTTCTTTAAGTCAGAGCCACTAGAGACTTATAAAGGACGGTGATATGTGATCATATCATCGGATGTTGCACACGTATCTGACGCACATATTCTGAGCTCGCTGTAACTTGACTGACAGTTCAGAACTTAGGTCACTTAACAAAACGTCACAATAATCGAAGTGCGGCATTACTAGGGTTTGCACTAGGGTAAGTTTTAGTTGCTGGGGCAAGAAGTTTCTCAAGCGACTCAAACAGTGAATGGAGGAACAGATTTTTTTTATCGTTTCTTTAACTTGAAAATTCCAACTTAGATTATTATCAAAAAAGAAGCCAAGATTTTTTACGACAGATGAATAAGGGATTAGCAGAGCAGATTTGGTCGCCCCAGATTAGTCAATTGATTACTGTCTACCACTTTTGAGTCCGGAAAATGAACCAGTGTTTCCATACCGGACTGTATGTAACTACCATCTTGTTGTTTGATTGTGCTTACTATCTTGTGAGCACCTTTAGCCATTAGCTTCACGATTCTTGCACTGCTAGGAATGTTTTCCTTCCCCTCGCAGTGCTCCCTCCAAACTTGCCTTTTGGCTTTGTGAATAGTCTTGTTGTAACTGGTAAGTTCCCTCCGATAGGTGGTCCAATCATCAATGCTTCCTGCAAGCTTAAAAAGCTTCCTTGTTTTACGTCCAAGTTTGCTTACATAGCTCTTTAGACCACCAAGGAACTTGCTTTGGCAAGCCAGCAAGCTTAGCTTGACAGTTATTATGATAGGATAGGAGAATGGACTGTTGCAACTGGTCAACTGTCAACTCGACATCTATTATAGAACGAATGTTACTAGAGATACCCGATACCAGTGCTGAAAGGTCTTTTTTGTATTCATCCCAATCAGTTTTCCTTGGGTTCCTGTTGATCACTGGATTAATGATCTGAGACTTAATTCGGAAGTAGATGTACCTATGATCGGATGCAGAAATATCCGATGATACATGCCAGTATGAAACTAGATCCTCAGCTAATTTAATCCCTAGCGTTATGTCGATAATTATCATCCTGTGTGTATTAGCAAAAGTTGGTTCGTTACCTTTGTTAAGAATATTTACTGTAGGTCAGTACTTACCAGATATTCCACCAGCTGTTCGCCTCTTGGATTGATGTCAGTGCTTCCCCACAGCACATGATGAGCATTGGCATCAGTCCCTAGGATGATTTCCTTACCCGTCTCATTGCAATGGGCAGTTAATCTCCTCACTGTCTCCAATTGGGGGTTGGGTTCATCAAAAGGGAGGTATGCAGATGAGAACAATAAAATCCTCTTTCTGTCCCCTTCCATTACGAGAGGAGACTGGATGACGAAAGCTTTTCAACCAAATAATAACAGTCATTTCCCATATTTACTCTGCATTTAATTTGCTCCTGAGTGTCATTTATATTTATTACTGTTGCTGTAAGATATTTGAATTTTTCACCTTTGAAACATGTCTAGCTAAATTAATTTTAATTATGTTGTTACGTGTTTTTTAATAATACTGTTGGATTTTAACATAATACACATTTTAGTAAAACCGAAGAGTCTGTCTTTATACTACTGACGTTGCTATACATGCAGTATTAATATCAGCTCAGGGTAGACCAAATTCAATGTCAGTATTAATGTTCGCTTTATCTTCCAATGTAAACACTTTCTGCTTTGACATCCTAATGTTCACAGTTCAAAACTTGACTCTAATCTGACCATATAGGGGGTAGGTACTGACCAACTTTACATCCCCTCCCCTAATTAGTGAGGTATACTTACTGTGAACTTGGCCTTGGAATTACCCTGGGTTCATTTTTACAAATATTCGGGAGGGACAGCTGAGAACCATTATACTGTAATCCTTCTTGTACTTAATCCTTTGGTTATAATTTTACTCCCCTTTACAAAACAATACATTTCCTCTTCCCATTCTCCTAATAACCTCTTTTAAAGGTGTTAGAACTAATGTCACTGCGTCTCTTTAACATGTTTCAAGCTGTACAGGAAGCTGAACAAATTATTTCTTTGTCTTTCAATGCATTTAACGAGAAGCAGGTTTGAAATTTTATTCTAAACATATTCTTGAAAGTTTATATGAGAAAATTTTCGTAAATTACCATTTTGGTCATTTCAGAATTACAATATTTTCTTGTAAATTCTAGTTTTAGGTTCACTATAACCGAAGTTAGGGTTCACTATAAACGGAAATATTAATGTAGTTGTTAATATGTATGTGGGTCAAAACCAACGATTTAGGTTAACTATAGCTGAATGTTCACTACAACCAAGTTCACTATATCCAGAGTTGACTGTATATAAAAACTTTCAATTATAATATAATATTCTGTATTTGTACGACAATTTATACTCTGGGGATAAACACACTGCATGAAATAAATTTTGCATTAAAGTATGGTCAATACTGTATCCTATAACTTGCATTCTTTATATGTTTAATAATGGTAACATATGGGCACAGTCATTTTTAGAGATGGAAAAGGAATAAAAGCATTTATGCTATTTAAAAAAAAACACGAAGCTTCACCGGTGTTACCTATCAAACTGCCAACAGAATAAATGCATTAAGAACAGTTGTGTTCTGTATTGTGTTCAGTAAATTGAAGTTTGTTGCTTTTTTTTTATGGTAGGTTGTAATAGACGCAGGAGGCAGAAGAATTAAAATTTCCATGTAGCACCACAGTGCAAGAGATAATGAATTCTGATGCAGGAACATAAGTGATAGCAAAAATAATAGTATACAAAGAAATTAATAATAGTAGGAAAGGTTGAAATGTGAATAACTGTAGTAAATTATGACTTATGGTGACAGTTGTCCTAGAATTTAAAGAAGAATCGTGAACTGTCCAGGGTTGAAAGAAGAAAGGTATTACAATAAATATGTTGTTGTTTCAATGCCTTGCATCTAGCAATGAAGCCATTAGCATTCATGCTCTCCAATACTTCTTGGCTACAGTGTCTTCAAGGCATTGCAGGTCTTCAAGTGGTCCTCAGTTGATAAGTTGATACATTTTAGCCTATTCTAATACTTTAATTAAACTGAGTCACCTGAAGTGTTGTCTCTTTATCAGATTGCTGGATTGAGAAGTAAATAGTGTGAAATCGCAGACTTCTTATAAGTGTACATTTCATAAGCACCAGTACTAATATTATACCTTCATTATTAATAGTATTGAATTGTAGTTTTCTCAGAATATGTTTCTCGTTTTTCTCCTTCCTCCCCCCCCTCCCTTTCTCACACATACATATGCATTTAAATTTAATTTGAATTAATTTTTCCATTCATTACTATGGATAAAATACAGATAAATACATAACATTAATATCAAATGAGCACATAACTAGAAACTTAACTATCAAACATCCTGCTCTACGATATTTGATAATCCTACTATGATACCGGAACTTGCGAGAACAGATTCCTTAGCCCTGTTTAGATTTAAAATAGGACATTTTTGTTAGGCAACTCTATTGTATTTATATAAAATAGGAATTTTCGAATCACAGACATGCTCTCTCTATAATAATAATGGCTCTGTTGTGGATAGGAAGCACTCCAAAACTGTCGAGCTTTGAATAAGCAGTAAATTAAATGGTGACACATACTGGGAAGCAAGAAGGTAAATAGAAGCCATTGAAGAACCTACACATTAGAAACAACAATATGCATAATGTTACACAGTATTTATTGTCTTCAAAAATACAAGTCTCTGATTAACCAATCATTAATACAACTTAGTGACTCTTACAACTCTTTGTGCCCATTAATTTACATAAGACCATTAAGGAAATTATTTTGTTTTCTTCTTCAAGTTTGATAGGATCATTGGAATGTAGGAAGAAAAGTCACTTTATTGTATGCTGATTGTGCTTACGCTACTTAATTACATACAATTTTCGTAAAATGAAGCATACTTATAGAATGAAGTGATTGTAATAATTCTGCACAATTTGTCTTGCAGGTGTCCTCAGACCTTTGGAACAACTACAGAAACGTCACCAACCTCATTGGCTGTCAATGAAAGTAAATGCCCTCATTTGTCAGCAGAACAAATTTCAGAAGTACCAGAAAGCACTGAAACAGACAGTTCAGTGTCAGAGGATCAGGAGTCATTAAATGATACAAGTGTCAGTACAAAACCAACTCGATCATCATGCATAAAAGATATGGCAAAACATACCTGTTCCTTATGCGGAAGAAGATATATGACTAAAAAATCATTGAGAGAACATACGAAAAAACACTTTCTGGAAAGGGTAAAGTGTAATATATGTGATAGAACTTATAAGAATGAGAGTATGCTTAAAATACATATTGAACGTCACAAGGGACCAAGAAAGTACACGTGTCTGTATTGCATCAAAGAATTTATTTTTCTAGCACACCTGAAATACCACATGCGAATAATACATAAGAAAAAACTTCCAGAATCTATGGAACCAAGAAACATTGCTAATAAAAAAGAAGTTCCTACTACATCCCACATTTGTCACCAGTGTGGCAAGTCATTCAAAACAACCCAAGTTCTGAAAGCTCACGAAAGATTTGTGCATCAGCTTGTACCAAAGAAACAGATCTGTGAAGTTTGTGGTAAAATGTTTCATTTAGCAAGTAAATTGAAACGTCATATGGTTCAACACACAGGCGAAAAACCATTTGAATGTGACAAATGTAATATGCGATTTGGTCACAAACAGACATTGAGAAATCATCAAATTTGTCATTCAGATGTACGGCCTTTTAAGTGTAAATTCTGTGGGAAAGCTTTTAAAAGAGAAAGGAATATGAGAGGACATGAAGAAAAGAATCATGGGCTAGTTATATCTCGTCCAGACCATTACGGACGTTCAGAACAAGGAGAAGATGGAAATACATACACATGTACAATATGTGAAAAAGAATTTTCAATTAAACAGAGACTAGATGCACACATGGCATATCATAAACGCCAGTTCCTGAGCTTTCCCTGTAACTTGTGTGGTAAGGTGTTGACTTCAAAACATGGAAGGGATAATCATATTCGAACACATACAGGAGAACGTCCATATGCTTGTAAGATATGTGGATTAGCTCTTAAGACACAGGCTCAGCTTCGCACTCATAATGAAACGCATACTGACACAAAACCATTTCATTGTACAACTTGCAATAAGCGCTTTCGTCGTCGACCACACCTTGAAACACACTTTCGTACTCACACAGGGGAAAAGCCTTTTGCTTGTGATGTGTGTGGCCGTTGTTTTGCTCAGAATGGTGATATGCGAAAACACAGGCTAAAACTTCATGGACCTGTTGATCCTAAGTAAAAATATGAAAAGTTTCCAGTTTATATTTAAAGACAAATATTAAATTAAACCATTCAGAGGAAGGAAAGAGAGACACTTATTTTTAAAACAATACTTATAATCAATATCAGATATGTTTTTCAATCGTAGCCTATAACAGATTTCTATTGAGGATGTTGTGTTCATGTGTTAATCTTAGTCATTAATATTTTTATATCCTGTATAATAATGTAAAGAGTGTCCATGTAAAATGGGACCAAACTTGAAATTTGTTTTACTCAAACAGTATTTTAATTATGTAAAATTAGTCTTTATTAGCTTACTTATAGAAGATAAATATATTATAGAAAATTTTGTAAGAGTGGCTTCCAATGGTATCACAACAATCATTCTCAGTATAGAAATGAGTGACATTGACATTATTTTATTTATGCCATAGTGTGTTTATAATTCAGTTGCCTAGAATCAAACTGCACTTTCTCCAAATTATGAAATATGGAATTAAGGTATGTTTCAGTGCAAAATTTTGCAGGGATGTGATAAACTGCTCGTTAGGAGTCAAACTATAATTTATCTACCTTAACTTTAGTAGTAAAATCAGTGTTTGGAGTCAAACTGCACTAGTTTTTCGTCTTTGCTGACAAATAAAATTTCTTGATAAAGTTCAGTTTGATTCTAGGTGACTCAATTTTGCATGTTACAATGCCCTATGAATGATGAACTGAAAGTTGGGAATAAACTATTTAATACATAATTCTTCTTGACATCATTAAAGACTATACCTTTCCTAATCTCGTATTCTTAAAATAAAGTTACTACACCTATTTCTTAAAATTTCAATTAAAATATGGTATTACAAGAAAGCAGCATTATAATTTTATTCTAGAAGTTAAAGCAGAATGGCACTGCAATTAATATGGTTTGATATAACTCTTTGAGAATTTGTGTCATATTGATGTTATTATCATCCCATTAAAATGGTTAACATTGGCAAGTCAAAGAGTTATAGTTGGCTAGACTGCAAACACATCCCAACATACCTAAGGAATGTCACGTTCACTCGTTTGTCATGCTTCAGTAGTGTAAGTATGACTGTGTTGTATATCTCCCAGTTAATTATATATTATATATTTTTTTAAATTTATTTATTTTATGTTGTGTTAACTTAAGTCATATCACAATACATAAATAATTATTACAGTTTACATAGCATTACTGTATTACAATCAATTAAAATGAATTTGTATATGTTGATAGATACCAAATATTTGAGCTAAATGGTGGATTATTTTGAACTGTTGATAAGTCTGCTGATATGTGGAATTTATCTTGCTGGAGGTGGTATAATGGACATTCGGAAATTATATATAAATTACATGACGTACAGAGATCTTAGTTTTGTAGTTGGTACATTTGTACATGTTGGAGAAAGAATACTATCTAGTAGAAAAGAATGTGCAATTTTAGTGTAGCCAATTCGTAATCTGATGATTATAACTTGATCTTGACGTTTAAAGTTCTGTATTAGATATTTCATTTTGGAATGTTGTATTATTTCGTGAAATTTTCTGGATGATTACTCTTTTCATGATGTTTGCCAATGGTTATGCAGTTTTCTGGATATGTATTTATTTTATTGTGTTATTTTACGACGCTGTATCAACATCTAGGTTATTTAGTGTCTGAATGAAATGAAGGTGATAATGCCGTGAAATGAGTCCAGGGTCCAGCACCGAAAGTTATCCAGCATTAGCTCGTATTGGGTTAAGGGAAAATCCCGGAAAAAACCTCAACCAGGTAACTTGCCCTGACCGGGATTCGAACCCGGGCCACCTGGTTTCGTGGCCAGGCACGCTGACCGTTACTCCACAGGTGTGGACTGGATATGTATTTGACAGCATCTATATGAGGAATAGATGTTAAGACATGCAGTGTTATGTGGTCTATATAGATGCCGAAATATTGCAACAAAATATTTAATAATAATGGCAACAATGTCATCTTGTAGTTGCTTACTTAATTTATAGCTTTCTCTTCAGCTAACAATGAACTTAAGAATGGTCTCTCCCTCTAGCTCCGAGAAAGAGACCTGTAATCATAATTTTCTTTAGTGAGCAAGACTCTAGAAAGAATGAAATCGTTCTCTCCTAAATTATTTTTTTATGTTCACTTCAACTTGTTTGGGTTACTGATGTTTCAAATCTGACAGTGGGATCTATTATTTGAGCTTCTATTCTTCTGTCAATATCTGTGATATCAATTCTATGAATACTAACAGTCAGCTACACACTGTATTTCTTCATAAGCCATGGGCATTGGTGATCATGTTGCAGATGATATTATGACGTTTATTTGCAGTAAGTTCCCTATGAGGACAACTCCCAAGCACATGAGATAAAGTTTCCATTTAACTTCAGTGCCTACAGTCGCCCGTGCTCATAAAGCATCCTGGAATAGAACAGATTGGTGCCACCATTTCTATCATTTTCAACATGTTACCGCCATTCAGAGCTGAATAATCCATCACACTTCAAGACTATTGCCAGATTTATAGGTCTGAAATAAGGAACACCTTTTATCGACACCAAGTTGCCATGTATTTCTCACTTGACAATGCCATATTTAGCAATTTTTTGTGTGGCATAATCATTTTGTAAAATTCACTGCAGTTCTCATCATAATTAAAATACACATGAAGTTCGTTTTGATCAATTCTACAGAACTCCTATTTCTCTCATTTCTCCACTTAATACCTATGGTTGAAAATATCCTCTCTGTAAATGAATTTGATGGGAACATGCTTATTAAAAACTTAATTACAATTAAAATATTTTTCAATTTTTGTGAACCAATTAAAACTACAAAATAAGCCCATCTTTCAGATACTGTCATACTGATGATTCTTTTAGTCTTTCTGCTATCTCTGTCTCCCCAGAAAACAAATCTTCAATTTCAATTACTTCCAAATACATTTCATCAACATTTAGTTTTCCAAGTCAAGAGATTTTACTAATCTTAAAACCTATCATTATACAATCTTGGACTGTAATTGGAACTGTGCCTTAGACCTGCTTCAGTCTTACATTTTGGTTCAATGAGGGGGAGTGAAATACAGTATCTTCTTGTATTGTGTCCATGATGCTCATATGACCTGGCCTGTTAAATCGTCTCACGAAGCATTCATCGTATCAGTGGCCATCACATGTTGGGGGTGGATTTCATACGATGGGACAGGACTTCTGGCCATACGTCATACAATGAAATTGTGAAAAAGTGTCTGTAACTCAATAGCAACGCCATTTTTCCTTCTCAAAATAAGGGATGCTCCATCACAAGCAAATCCAACCATATTTTTAAGAGAAACTTAATCAGAACCATAGAAAATCAGATTCTGTACTATAGCAACCATGATCAAACTGGCCATCCATACGATAAACTAGGGCAGGACCATCTTTGCTACTGGAGACAATTACCTTGTCAGAGAAAATGACATTTCTCCAATCGAAGTCCAGTCAGAGAGTAGCATACGCTAGACGGTCCACAGCATGCTCCACCATCAAATGTTCTCTCCTCACAGCTCAACGACATTGTATGCCATGCTCTCTAAAATGTCTCCTCATGGTGTGTGGGGAACCTGGAAAGTTGGACACCATCTTGAATTGAGAGGCAGTTCTAAAGAGGTGGTTCTCAACTTCTCTCAATAACATGACTTCCTCTTCCCTTTTAGAGATGCACGGCCGTCCAGGACTGGGATGATGCACAACTTCACCATTCTCGATAAAAAAATTTAGCCCACCGCTTAGCAGTTGACAATGGGACTCCAATCTCTCTGGCCATCATTGACACAGAATAATCTACGGGAACCAGGGCAATGACTTGTTGACGGATGTTGTCTCTCTGCCATCTTCAATCGTAATGATGAGACAATGTTTTATTAAGAGACAGGAGTATTGCTTGGAAGAGAGAGGAAGGTTTATTATTTATTGGAGTTTGGGCATATTCTAAGAGATGTCGCCACATAAATACAGCTTTGCGAGACATATATGAAGGCAAATTTGTAATTATACCAATGCCGTAATGACTTACACTACTGAGACTATTAATATCGTTTTGTCATAATACGTGGTTTTCCTGTTCATATTCACTTTGGTTGATTTTGTATTTATCAGTTTTATTATTACTTCACTCTTCAGAGGTGCTGATGTATCTATAATCAACCCTTCATTCGATTTTATAACATATTTTAGACTTTTAAACAAAATACAGCAAATTTAAACGGTTTAATTACGTGTTATCTGGTGAACTATGGCCTTGACGAGATGAGCATGCGCAATGTTATGTATCTGGAACTTGTTGGCAGCCCATTCTTTTTGCCACTAAGTGTACATATGTACATACACGAGAAAGTTTCTGTGAATGAAAATGACGTGCTCAAGTAACTAGCTAAGAAATGCAGAAGGTTTAAATACACTATGTTTAACTTAAAAATATAATAAAAGAAAAATCGCTGTCAGTCATTTGGTTGCACTTCAATTTTTAGTTTTATTTCAGCACATAAATGTTTTTCATTTCGTCATATGAAACATTGTAATGAAAATTTAAATCTGTGTTCACCAGTTCTTGATATCCCATGTTCCTCAAGTACTATATAAGAGATATCTTGTTTGGGGTACGTAGTTCATACTGATTCAAGATGAATAGTTCTTTACGTGTTTGTCCATTCCACTTTTTTTCTACTGTCGTTTCCATTTCTGTTTCTTGCCTTGTTAAAGTCGTGTCGCTGTTATTTCTGGTGTGACTCCTCCCCTTTGCTTACGTCTTAGGAAGTGAAGGCTCTATAAAGTCTAGGTAGGTAGTACCATTCGCCATTTTTGTTTTTCATTGCCGAGCTACGAGATGAATCTATTTGCTTCACCGTTAAACATTATCATGTTGTAGCTCCTATGATAATAAATCAAACGCACTGTAATTGAGCAAATAATTGAGCGGCAAATAACGTCCTCATATGATTTCTGCGATCGCCAACGAAAGAGCCAAAATGGCGGGCTATTATATTAAGTATTTATCGAGCCATAGGAAATTCATTACATCATCAATAGCGAATGACAAGACGCACACGTTTAAATGTAGCCGACCTGCAACGTGATTGGTTGCCGGAAATAAGAGCGACGGGACTGTAGTTCCTCACATGTAGTCTATGTTTTTATTTTAATATATCTATGACCATGAAGATAGGTGGATATGTCTTATGAAATTCATTCTGCAGTCCATTATGGTAATATTCTGCCACATCTGTAGTTCATATAATTCGAAATTGTGATGCTTCAGCCCATAATTCAGGGGAGAAGGTTGATGTTTCATTATAGTTTTCAAAAATATGAGAAAATCCAAAACATTCACTAATAGAAGGAGCCTCTGATATTAGTTTTGCAAAACCATCTGATACCTCTGATACTGATAAATAGGAAAGCCCAAAAAATAAAAGTTTTTAATCACTTTCGAATTTTAAGTGTTTTGTTTCAGATCTCCTGGTTTGATGTACTGTTTCCTTTAATTTTCATACGCCAATTCTGTCCTGAGTGAAATTTACACTATATAATCTTAAAACATTGGGAAAATTAATTTTGGCAGCATTATGTAATACTATTTCATAATCTAACAACATTTTTGAAATGATTAACTGCTTTTGGAGACATAATTTTTTCAGGAAATACAACATATTGTTATATGCTTGTGTATTAGCATTTGGCAAAAAAATAAATAACCACAGAAATATTGAAAGCATTAACTCACGAATGTATAGTGTACATTTGTTAAAAATGGTTGGGAGCATAATCAAAAGTACCATCAGCGATAACAATGACGCATTCACCACCTATCCATGAGAAAAGTGTTTAAATGCAACAGACTCATGTAAGTAGATTTACTGGCATATAAAAGAACTCCTGCAGAACAAAATTCCAGCACATCGGTGATGCTGATATAACCTCAACAGTTGCGAGCTTCGTTAAATAAAACATAAATTAACTTAATTAAGATATTAGTAAAGTTTACTGTTGCCGTCCACATACGAAAACTGTTCTCCAGTGTGTGTGACTACATTATAAGTCTTCATCGAAAGGAGAACAAGAGAAAGCATTTTACAAAGTTGCCTATAAACTGTCTGCCAATTAAAAAAAAAAATAGAAAACAATTTGGAGATTATTATTTTCTTTAATTTTGGCCCTAATGAACTTTAAGAATTTTGCATATAAATAACCTATTGTCTTTCTCTTCAATGCTTTACGAATTTTTTGTTTTTAATTAGATATGATGAACTGTATTCATGGTCATGATACTTAGTTGTATCAACGTTTAAAAGTTTTCGTGGCCTGTTTCACTTTAAACTTTCCATGTCTTGTCCTCTGTTACTTTTGATTATTTCGAAGTTCATATAAAGACCATTTGTTTAAAATAAATTCGCTAATATATAGTCCGGGTCAGCTTACTTCATACCCTAAGGGTGAAACCTAACCATTTTTCCCCCATTACTACATATGCTAGTGGATTGTGGTGATTTTATAGTTTGCAGGTTGAATTTTCTTTTGCCAACTTCGTTTCAAATTTTAATACTGACAAATACTACAAATGATAGTGATTTTGTAACTGTTATGTTGGCAGCAGAGACAAATGTTGTCGGTACTGGAGTTCCATGAAATTAAAATTGTACTAGATTTCTGAGCCGGTTGCTAGAAGCTAGTGAAATTTGAACATACTAATAATTAATTAATATCAGTATTAGTATTAACACAATAATTATTTTATTTGTTGCGTTGTGGTTATAATTCGAGACTATAGTCAGGTAAGTTTTCGGAGTTAGTACTAATAATTTTAGTCCTGCGCCATGGCGTCGCGGTCTAAGGCATCCTGCCTAGGACTCGCATTACGGAATGTGCACTGGTTCGAGTCCTCATGGGGGAAGAAATTTTCTCATGAAATTTTGGCCAGTGTATGGGACTGGTGCCCACCCAGTATCGTGATGCAATTGGGGAGCTACAATAGGTAGCGAAATCCGGTTGCGAATACCAGCTATAACGGCTGGGGGGATCATCATGCTAACCACACGATACCTCCATTCTGGTTGGATGATCGTCCACCTATGCTTCGGCATGTGGGCGTGAGGCCGGCTGTTCGGTCTAGGCCTTTCACGGGCTGTAGCACCACGGATTATTATTACTAATAATTTTATGTGGTCGAACAAAATACATTTTTAGGTTAGGTCTCGTGGATCAATTGTTTAGTTAAATCACTGAATTTCATTAGTTAAATCACTGAATTTCATATTGCCAGACAAAATACCTAATATGTTGATCTCTTTCTCGTACAGTTTGCCTACGAAAATATATTACAAATTTTTTAATTATTTAGAATAACCTTCCATCATAAAGGTAAAGTATGTTAAGTAAATAAGTCATTCAGTACATAGGATCGTGTGATATCTGGTAACAGTTGGCAAGACAGCAATATTTGCTGTTTAGGAACTGTTCTTATGTGACCCTCACTATACTTCGTATTGAAACCACGTAAATTTCCTCACCACTATACAAAAAAATAAATGAGCTACTATACATTACCACCAAGACAAGCAAAGGCGCTCTTTGCCTGCCCTAAGAGGTAGGCTACACTTGCATACAACAGACAGTGTTGCCAAACCAAGCATATTGAATTGTAAATATGTCTATATTAAAAGAAGAAGTGCGCTGAAACCTATGTCCTAATCGTAAAATGTGACGAAATGAACTCCAGCGAGAAAAATTTATATTTCATGCTTACACATCAGCACAATAAGCGATATGTGGTGTGAAAGATAAACTCAAAAAGATTTTTTTTATATAGTACTGACATGTTGTGATAATGCATTGTGCATGTGCATAGCTGCATTGTTTCCGAGAAAGCTTATGCTGCATTTGTGGCCATGTGAACTCAGCAGCAAATGGATTTCTGTTTCCTTTAGTTGGGGACCTATTTAGTTCAATGAGAAGTTCATGTCATTCAAACTGTAATTATAAAGTAATGGCATATTAAAGTTTTGTTGCCATATGTATTATAGTCAGTTTTTTAATTTTTCAAACCCTCCCCCAAGAACCAAATTCTGGCTGTGTCACTCATAATAGTCTAATAATAATAATAATAATAATAATAATAATAATAATAATAATAATAATAATAATAATTATGATAATAATAATAATAATAATAATAATAATAATATACTACTGCACTATAGACACACATCTTACTTAGCGGTACTTATTTAGAAATGGCTTTTAGAGAATGCGAAGGTTCATTGCCGCCCCTACATAAGCCCGCCATCGGTCCCTATCCTGAGCAAGATTAATCCAGTCCCTACCATCATATCCCAATTCCCTCAAATCCATTTTAATATTATCCTCCAATCTATGTCTCGGCCTCCCCAAAGTTGTTTTTCCCTCCGGCCTCTCAACTAACACTATATGCATTCTGGATTTAATGTTCGTAATTATATTAGGTAAAGAATACAATGCGTGTAGTTCTGCATTGTGTCATTCTCCTGTAACTTCATCCCTCTTAGCCTAAAATATTTTCCAAAGCACTTTATTCTCTAATGCCCTTAACCTCTGTTCATCTCTCAAAGTGAGAGTCCAAGTTTCACAACCATGCAGAACAATCAGTAATATAACTGTTTTATAAATTCTAACTTTCAGTTTTTGGAAAGCAGATTAGATGACTAAAGCTTCACAGCCAAATAACAGCAGGCATTCCCATATTTATTCTGTGTTTAATTTCCTCCCAAGTGTCATTTATATTTGTAACTGTTGCTTCAAGATATTTGAATTTTTCCACTTCTTCAAAGAATAAATTTCCAACTTTTATATTTCCATTTTGTACTATATTCTGTTCACGAGACATAATCATATACTTTGACTTTTCGGAATTTACTTCCAAACCTAAATCATTACTTGGTTCAAGTAAAATTTCCGTGTTTTCCCTAATAGTTTGTGAACTTTCTCCTAACATATTCATGTCATCCGCATAAACAAGTAGCTGATGTAATTAGTTTAATTCCAATCCATCTCTGTTTTCCTGGATTTCCTAATGGCATATTCTAGAGCATAGTTAAAAAGTAAAGATGATAGTGCATCTCCTTGCTTTAGCCTGCAGTGAATTGGAAAAGCATCAGACAGAAACTGGTCTATATTGACTCTGCTGTATGTTTCGCTGAGATACATTTTAATTAATCGAACTAGTTTCTTGGTAATACCAAATTAAATAATATTATATAAATCTTCTCTCTTAACCGAGTCATGTGCCATTTTGAAATCTATGAATAGCTCGTGTACTGTGCCATTATAATCCCATTTTCTCTCCAATATCTGTCAAATACAAAAAATCTTATCAATAGTCGATCTGTTACTCCTAAAACCATACTGATGATCCCCAATAATTTCATCTACATATGGAGTTAATCTTCTCAAAAGAATATTGGACAAAATTTTGTACGACGTCAATAAAAGTGATATTCCCCGAAAGTTACTACAGTTAGTCTTTTCTCAATTCTTAAAGATAGGTACAATGATTTCGTACATCTAAGAAAGCTACGTAATAATACTTCCTGAACTAAACTAGAAATACAGTAATAAGAGATATCAGAACCAAAACTGATTGGTGCAATGAGTAACAAACATGCGGTAAGTGGTGTAAAGCTTGAGTATGAAAGGGTTACCAACATGACTGTTTGAGTGGGATGATAGTACTGTATATAAATTGGCAGTGGAACTAAGGTTCGTGAGTCCTTTCCATAAATAACATCTGTAAGGTTAAAATTATTTTAGAAAGATATACTGCTCGTTTTTGCTGTGCATTATTTTTGTCATTGTTATGCAATATATTGTGACGTCACACACTCTTATTTGGTAGCAAGCAGTGTACACATGGTTTATTAATGATTTATTCGTTGTAACTCGAAAACTACAGTATATCAATTGCATGGAATCCAGTTTCAGATTCTGAAAGCTCGTGATTCTCTATGTATTTCATACATAATGTCCTATCCAGTTCCTATAGTTTGGGAGAGGCAGAGATCTGAATGTGTTTGTTATGAGTAAATTTTTATACACCAGTTTCTTAAACCTGCAATAAATGTAATACCGGTAATAATATAGTTAAAATAAAACAATTTACTGATACACCTCTTTATTTTCTGAACTATTTGCATATGGATTATTCTATCCTGGGGCCTTACTATTACAGAAACAGTAAGCATGAAATTGTAGTTATGCTTAGTGTCTCACTTCCACTTGATGGTCGTAAAAATATCTAATGTAGACTCATAGATAGGAGTTCTCCATGTAAAAAAGTAATTGTGGCTTGTAGCATTCAATCTTTAGGGACTCGTTATGAAACATCTAAATATATAATAAAAAGCTTGGCAAATAATACTTAGTGAGAACATACACTTATGATTAAATTGACATATCATTCAAGAAACGTCTTAAATTATTTCCACAGGGAAGATGGCATTGTCTAACAGTTGGCATTGGAAAAGATTTTACACAGATAGGTAACATGAGGAAAACTATTATGTTCTAACGAAAGGGAATCAGAGTTCTTGCATGTATATATATTGTTTGGTTTATAATATTACTTTTACTGTATTTTCTAATGTATATTGAGCAAGTTAAAATTATTCTCTTTTGTGAAAAAGACATTGGAAGGAACCTTTGTTATTCTCCTTTGAATTTATAACTTATAATTTAGGACAATGCCTTTTCACAGATGTTTCTATATCTCATCACCAATGTTTAAGCTTTGTTGCAGCTTCATGTTCATAAAGGCTTGTACTTAAATAATGGAGTTGTGAATGGAATGTAATCTTATTACCTGCATAAGATTGATGTGAAAACTGAACAAATCACAAGAAAATAAAACAGCAGAAAATTAAAAATTTTTTGTTGTAAATTTTAATTTTATTAACACAATAATAATAATAATAATAATAATAATAATAATAATAATAATAATAATAATCTTGAATCATACAAAAAAATATTACGAAGATTATGTGATATTAGGAATATCATATACTGGTATATTTGACTAAATGAATTGTTACTTAATGTTAACTATAAAGTGAAGATACAGTTGTTCATTAATATAAATATTCTTTTCATAAATTAAATTAATACGTGTATATATTTATATTCTTGTTTTTGTTACTTATACAACATTGTGGATTGAAAATGGATGAAACTGATTATAAATTGCCAATCTGTTATATACTTCACTTGGAAATGAATTGTATTTAGTATAATTATTTCAAATAAGTTAAATTGTTTAAAATTAAAATTAGTTATTAATTATAAATTAATTAATAATGTATTTTTTTTTACTCTTTCTTTGCCCTAAACATTTTATTTGTGCTTGATAAATTGTCATCATATTGACAAACTGAAAAGTTTTATGTTCTGCTTCTAGTTGTAAACCACTAATTAAAGATTGCTTATAAAATGTTATGTGACTTCATTATTCTTACTCCACAATGGGCTTTAAGTATAAAGGAAGAGAGATTAAAAGTTTTTATTTTTACTAAAGCTTTTTAGAATGTCTAGTGGTGTCTGCTATTGCTACTTATTAGAAATTTTTTTAATCTTTCCAACTGAACACTTGCAGCAGGAAGTTTCAGCCAAGAACTTACAAGGTTGTACTTAATGGTTTCAATAATTAGCTCTTTTTTAAAGAGATTTTTCATTGTTGAAACATTTTTTATTTTGTGTTTAAGTATAATTTTCATATGTAGTTATTATCTTTTTATTCTAATATTGAATTTTTATAGTTATTACATGTTGTACATTTTTATGATCATACATACTTTGTTTTGCAGGTATTCCCTGAAACTTGGGAAAACATTAAAATCTCCACCATCTTCAGTATCATTGAAAACTACTACTCTCGTCCTTCACAAGCCAGAACAGCCGGCAATAGAGTCACCATCTTCTGCGTCAACGGACATGGAAAAATCCCCAGCATCAGAACCAGAACCTCTTGAGAAGCCTAGTGTTGTTGTGAAGGAACTAAAAAATACATATAAAAAGTCGCTGACAAATTCTAGAACTCCACAAAATGCTGACATACCCTTGCCTGGAAGAATTGAATACATTAGACATACATGTAGCATATGTGGGAGAAAATATCTCACTAAAAAGTCTCTGAGAGAGCATACCAAGAAGCACTTCCAGCAGAGGGCAAAATGCGACATCTGTGGCAAAACATACAGGAATGAAAATGTTCTCAAGACACACATCAGTCTTCATACAGGTCCTCAACCATATATATGTCAACCTTGTGGAAAGGGGTTCATCTTTTTATCATCATTGAAGCAGCATTTAAAGATAGATCACAAAGAAAAATTTGAACGCAAATGTGAATTATGTGGTAAAGTTTTAACTTCAGAACAGCGCTTCAAAAATCATCAGCTTACTCATTCTAAAAGCAAGGCTGATGGAAGCGAAGTTCCTACCACATCTCACATTTGCCAGAAATGTGGGAAGTCTTTCAAAAGAACAGCCAGCTTACGAGTTCACGAGCAACATATCCATCAGGGTATCCCCAAACAGCACATATGTGAGGTTTGCGGTATGATGTTCCACGTTGGTGCTAAATTAAGGCGACACATGGTGAAACATACAGGGGAGAGACCGTTTGTGTGCGAGACGTGTGGAATGCGCTTCGGGACAAAGCATTTATTGAAAAATCATCAAGTATGCCATTCAGATCTTCGCCCGCATAAGTGTAAGGTGTGCGGAAAGGCATTTAAGAGGCAGAGAAATATGAGAGGACATGAACAGAATATGCACGGTTTAGTGAATGCGCGTACAGACCAGGAAAAAGATGGCATTAGCTATCCATGTACAGTTTGTGAGAAAGAGTTCTCGACAAAACAAAAAGTAACAATGCATATGAGATGCCATACTGGGCAGTTCGTAGGTTTCCCTTGTGACATATGTGGCAAAGTTCTGTCCTCAAAGCATGGTCGAGATAATCACATTAGAACTCACACAGGTGAGAGGCCTTATGTTTGTAAGATATGCGGCCTAGCTCTAAAAACGCCTGCACAATTACATGCCCATAGTGAAACACACACGGACAAGAAACCTTTTCCATGTAACATATGTAACAAACGATTCCGGCGTCGTCCACATCTTGAGGGTCATCTCCGTACTCATACTGGGGAAAAACCATTTGTTTGCGATATTTGTGGCAGAGGATTTTCTCAAAATGGAGACATGAAGAAACATAGACTTAAACTCCATAGTGTAGGTGATCTCAAGCAGTGAAATGTAGTTTACTGGGGTTTAGCTATCTCCATTCAGATTACTGGCCACTGAATAATGAACTCTTGTTTATTTTCCGTTTTAGAATATTGAATTTTGCCATGGCATATTTGTGACATGTCTGACTTCCATATGACTGGTGATTGATCCGTGCTGCATTAGGTATTCTAGTTGAAGTGTTTGCGATTTTACTAAGTCTTTATAGTTATTATCATAAAAATATCACAAACGCCATTGTAATGTATATTTCCATGTATCTGTTTACACTTGAGGACATATTAAGATTGCAGCGTAGGTGAGTTACAAAGATTATGATTTGAAATTCAGTTTAAAATTACATAATTTACTTAAATATTTTAATTATAAAGCTTGCATTTTATGCTCAAAAGGCTTTTGAATGTTACTTATTATGCTGTTTTTGATAGCTTGCATTGAATAGGGAATGTATTGTGAATAATGTTCATAAATAGCAGTCATTATTTTTGTATTACAATTCCTCTAATTTTACGGAGATTGAGGGACTTATAAAATAATCTATCCACATATTATAACAAATTAGAAAATTTATGTCAGAATTAATAGTAATGGAATTTGAAATTTTTTTTTTTTTAATATTTGTTACATTTTACTGTTCAGGTTCAGGACTTAACCTAGCAGCAGAAGTCTGTACGAGCTATTATAGCCATACTGAAATGTTTCACCTTAGTAAGGCCTCCAAAAGGAATATATATATATATATATATATATATCAAAAAAAGTTTTGCATATTCCCATAAAATCCATATAAGGCCCACATCAGAGAAAAAACTATTGTATCTTGCCTTTTTATAATTTTTGAAACAAGTTTCAAACACTAAGTCAATTCGTGACAAGCAACAGTTCAAATGAGTTGTTCTATGAGAGGGGTCGGAAAGGTTGCTGTTTCTTGGTGTTTACATTATAATAATGCCGTGACACACACTATTATTAGTAGATCGCATTACAATAGTCACTTTAAGGCAGCAAGGTATGACACAAATGAAGATAGCAGGAATCATAGATTGTAATCAAAGTGACGTTTCTAGAGTATGGAAGAAATTCCAGGAGACTTATTCCATAGCAGACAGACACAGAGCAGGATGACCACATAAAACAACGACTGGAGAAGATCAGTATCTCCGTATTTTAGGCCAATTTCCGGGGACAGTCCCCACTTTTGAGTTGCTGTCCCCAGGGAGAAAAGTCCCTGTTTTGTCCCCAGAAGCTTTGATTTTGTTTCAATAACATTTTACACGTAAATATTTAAGTGTTGTGATGGAACTGCTGCTATTCATGCACATTTCTGAATGGTTCTCAGTATGAGACAGAAGAATCAGCGAGCACATTATGAGATATTATGTACTCTTTGAAAAGAACATAGTATCTTTGTCTTCATTCGCTTTGCACGGAAGCGTTAGAATTGCCGCAGTGTCCATTTTTAAGTAATTAAAAAAAATGAGGAATTTTGTGACAAACCAAAATGTGAAAAATGGTATGATGTTTCAACATTAAAAAAAATCCATTCCATTTGAAAATGTTCTCAAAAAATAGTGTCATTAATCATGTGTCTTCCAAGCAGTAATTCATCAGTTGACAGACTTTTCTCCACAATGAACTCAATCTGACTGATGAAAAGTCAAGAATGAAAGTTGAAACAATTAAGCTTTGTTACAAGTGAAAACAAACTTTCATTTCTCATGTGAAGAATTTAGTGTGAAGCTGCATGGGAATAAAGATATCCTTAAAAAGATACATTCTTCAGGCAAGTACTTGTAAAATGTGTGTGTTAAGAGTTCCGTGTGTACAATATTATGTGAAAGACTTCAATGCATGCATCAGTACTGAAATTGAATTCTTAGTGCTATAATTATGTATAGTAGTTACCTGTGTTTATGTATTTAATTCAAAAAGTTAAGATAATTACAAATTTAGTGTGCAAAGCTCTATCATTATATCTACTGTTACATGTATTTTCTGCAACATTTCAACAGAGAGTGGTTTTTCTTGAAATTGCCGATGTCCCCTGCTGGACCGTAAAAAATCTGGTCAGCCTATGTATTTCTGCCCTACATCCACTGCAACTCAGTTACAGAGGGAACTTCGCAGGGCTACTGAAACAGTACAAAATCAACTGCATGATGTAGGGCTACATTCTCGAAGATCTAAAGGTTCCTCAACTCACTCCACAACATAGAGCACATCATGTAACATATGCCAGAGACCATGTAAACTGGACTCGGGAACAATCGAGGCAAACCTTGTTACAGATAAAGTAAGGATTGGCCTTCATCCAGATAACAACATTCATGTGTGGAGATTCAATGGTCAATGTTGCAATGAATTATTTATAGCTGAACACTATGCTTCGCACGGAAACATGACGACCTTCCCTCATACCCTTCACCAGTTAACTGCAGGCACGCGCAAGGGATAAACCCTTAGCCGAGTTGCCAATTCTTGAAGTCATTGTGATTTGCGAATGTTTTTCAAACTGTGTTCCGTGAAACCGTGATTTTCAGTGAGACTATATTATCTTTGTAAATATACCTTCATTTATAATTACTAAAACAAAATTGGTATAAAAATGAACAAACTTATTTTAAAAACACTTTATATTTATATTTTCACTAGCATGTTTTGCCTAAATAAACAAGGGAATGCAGAATTATATAATAAGTGTTAAATTCTCATGTTATTAAAGATCCAGAATTTTATACTTAATTAAGGATGTTGCACTGGTAAAATTTTCGGAAACTGTGATCATTGAATAGCAATTTATAGTACAAGAGAGTAAAATTAGATTTTATCTGCTTCGCCTTGGGTGATAATTTCCACGAGCGCATAAAATCTGTTTACTCTAGTGTGCTATACAATATTTTATTCATTACTGATATGTAAATTTAATTTTAAATTGTAGGTCTTTTCTTTGTAATGTGTTGTTGGAGAAGAAGTTCATATATATTCATTTTAATTAATGCTAATATGTTGGTTGTCATGCAGAGAGTGATTTAAAAACATTTAATTCACTGCTATAAGTTAGAAAACTTTTAAGCACTAATGTGAATAACGTCATTATTTAGGTTGCTAAGGATGGTGAAATAAAGACCAGTTTAGATACCAGTCATGGATAAATGTATTCCTTTTACATCATTTTTTCATAACACGAAAATCATATTAAAGCACAACAGAATATATTTGTTTCTCTGCCAGTTTAGTTGCTGATTCAATGCAAATTTTCTGTAGGCCTAAGGAACGTTATAAGATACGAAATATGATTGAATTAATTAAGGGGGCATTTACACTTCTTATACCTTAAAATTCTGTTATGTAAATATAGGCTTTTTTTTCTTCTTCTTCGCAAACTATATTCCTTAAAAACCCTTTTCCTGGTAATTCCGAAAGTGCTGGATAGAATTGAATGAAATTTTTTCTGCATTCTTAAACATAATGTAGAAATCAGGCCAGAATATTTTCGCGATATCTCTTTCGCATACTGTTCACATACTGTGCGAAGAAGTAAATCACGCATAAAATCGTCTATCTTACCGAATTCTGTTTTAATTTATTTTCTCTTCAGTTGGTGAACCGTAATTCTTAATTTCTATGCCCCATATATATTTTTTTACCAACTCCGCCGGTTGCGTCTGATGTTAAGTGATTAAGATTTGCACTTATCAAACTGCCTCAACTTTCGATTACACTATGGATAGAATTTCTAACGTTAGACATAATTTTAACACTGTTTTCTTAGCTACACTCATCTGCAAATAAGATATTCTGTTTTCTTCGACGGTGTTATTTGTTCCTGTCGTGATGGTCCTGGATCTTCAGGAGAATCAGGAGGCCTGGGTGCGGATCATCTGCTCCAACACTCATTAATCATGGCCGGAATAAATTAGACATGTTGAAGTGCACAACGGTATAAAACAACACGTCGAAAAATGTCTAAAAAGACACTGAGAATGGGTGAAACCCAACAGGTAGAGGCAATGACTGCTAGATTTGGCAATGCTGGGATCTATTGTCTTTCTGCCACGCGGCTAGGGGTTGAGTAGAGGATGAGTGTTTATGAGGGATTACCAATTCCAAGAAGAGAGGCCGTCATGTTTTCGAGGCAAGTATACCAGCAGCAAGATGGTTCAGCACTGTTCTGGGCAGGAATCATGGTGGGGATGTTGCACACCATTAGTTCACATACAGGGCAACATGGATGCATAGAAATACGGGGACAACATTCTTCGATGCATTGTTACTGGATTTGCACAGGATATTGGAGCAGGATTCACGTTCATGGATCATAATGCCCGTCACCATCATGCTGGCGCTGTGAATAACTTCTTGCAGAGACATGGAATTCATAGGATGAACTGGCCACCAGCTTCTCTGGATATGAGTTGTGTAGAACATGCATGGTGCCTTCTGGAAAGAGCAATTGTCAACGTTCACACCCTCCAGAAACCATACAGGATCTGATGTCAGCTGCCATACAGGAATGGGACATTCTTCCTCAAAATGAATTGGATAACCTGGTTTCCAGCATGCCGCGTCCTGTTCAGGAATGTCTACGAGTTTGTGGAGGCCACATACATTACTGAATTGACTCAAGATATATTTTTGTTATGTAAAATCAATGAGATTTGCATTTTTGTTGCAAATTAAGACAGATTTTTTTTTCATTATGTGTGTAAGAAGTTTAAAATTTGATTTTATTTTTCTTTAGGCAATTGACATGTAATAGAAATGGATAGAAATTTGTGGCACAACTGATTCTGAAATAAAAAATTCTGTAATATGCAAAACTTTTTTTGACCAGCGTATGCAGTATATATATATATATATATATATATATATATATATATATATATATATATATCGACACACACACACTTATTCTTGTTCTTAATCTATAACTATGTAGAAGTTAAGCTAAAAGATTTAATTCATTATTAAATAAGACTTTCCGTTACTGTTTTTATTGTGTGCTATGCAGAATTGAAATTGCATATAATTTGGTAACTTTAATATATTGCGGTAAAAGTTTAAACAATTCTGTTTTTACGAAATTCCAACTTACACTGCAAAATTTATTTTATTGCATTTAAGTGAAAGTTGGTGAAAATTAAAAAGTGTCAAAACTAAAATGTTATTTCACTGTTCTTAAATGATCTTCCATTTAAGCAGTAATGCAGTTTTATATGTAATAATAATGAAATTCGATTTAAGGATTAAAATATACGGTATTTAATTTCTTCTGTTGGCTAATTAATATGTTTTGACTGCACTCTTTTCCTCCTCACCAAAGATATACCTAATGGCATAATCATACAATTTAAAATTACGGTGGAATAACTTGAATCTTACAGATTGACTTAAATATGTCATGTTGTATTCTGCAGAAAACTATTGCAACAAATTTGATTATCATAGGGTATATAAATTGTAATACTTTATGTAAAAGAAACTAAAATTTAACTCGACATTGCAATACCTATCACTTACGACATAAATATACTCAGGAGTCACTTTTCTGCATATACCTTTAACTTTAACATTAAGCTTAATTCTTTCATAGGTTTTTATTAAAATAACGAGCATTCAATTTCTAGGAAGTCATTTGAAATCTGTCGAGTACAGAGCAGCTGAAAGGGAGATATTCTCCTTGCATTCCCATTCTACCAGTGATCTATTAATCCTCCTATGGCCACTATATGAACATTTTGCTTACACCTAATTTCAACTCAGTTTACAATGGATGCTTCATCCTTCATTCTAGCTGACTTTCTATGTATTATTCGCCAACCTGTCCAAGGATTTGGGTAAAAACTGAATATTTTAGTCCATGGGAAATTTTTATCCAAACGAGTGTGAACCGTGAGCATTTCTTACATCGCGCAATGACTGACATTATGTTATAAAACAAGTTGTCGACGTAAATTTAAATGTTTCGTTTTTTTATTTACTACAAGATAACTTCCTCCTTCATATGAATCGATCGAGAATAGGTCTGGAACTGACCGTATTTGATGAAAAAGCAAGTACAGTCAACTCAGGATATAGTGAACTCTGTTATAGTGAACCTAAATCGTTGGTTCCAATATGCATACATTAAAAAGTACATTAATATTTCCGTTTATAGTGAACCGTCACTTCGGTTATAGTGAACCTTGTATCCTGACAAATTCTTATTTAAAGTCAGACCTTCTTGCATAAAATTGAAAGAATGTGTTGAGAACAACATTCTAAGTTTCTTACTCCTTTAATCAAAGGACAAAGGTAGGATTAGTGATTCCTAGACAATGAGCTGTAGGCCTACTGTAAATCCTCACGACCTTGCCTCACTCCACCATCGAAGGGTTGACATTCTGTTCTCAGACACTCTACTCTACTGTTATTTCTAATCCTCCACTGTCAAAGGGTTGCCTTATGTTCTCAGAAACATTTCCATTACGACGGATAGCGTCGAAGCAACGGAAAATGAAATTGCCTTCTTTTATTAAAATGGGACGGACATTATGTCCAGAACATAAATGAAGGTAAGATTTCAATGGATTTCAAACTCCATCAACCCTCTCCCAGTTTCCTTTACGTGACCCGGGAAATTCCAAGACTGAGTATGCAGTCACACCATAACAGCGTTGTCTGTTTCTAGTGTTCCAAAAGGAATGCACTGTATAAAAATGTCGAAGTGTAAAGTGTTTTCTTTGGAAGATAAGGTGAATATTATAAGTGACATTGAATGTGGTCTTTCGCAAGCGGACGTGGGCCAACAGCATAGTTTAAGTAAATCAACTGTGAGTAACAGTATACAGTGTAATCCATTCCACAAAAATGAAATATTTTATTTTCTTGTTCACAATTTCATTCATTTCTGTCATTTAAGGTTAGGGGAGAAACACTTCGGATATAGTGAACGAAATATGCCATTCTGCAGAGGTTCACTATATTCGGAGTTGACTGTATAGACTGTATATATAATTGCAAGTATTCCGCCATGGTTACAAAGTACCTGTTTCAGCTGAAAACGAAAAAACCAATAACGACCATGAAATGTATAAAGATACTGAAAGAGATTGTGAAAGTAAACACCAAGACCATATTATGTCAGACACTGAACATTCTGGTAATCATGATTGACATGTTAATTATGAAGTGTAATTGATTATAGCACAGTGGCCCAATATGTGGGAAAAGACAAATGAACACTATGATCTTTCCGGACCTCTCATTCTAATGTGTATACTATGAGGCTCAATACTATAACCCACCTTTCTACTATAAAACCATGAGCAAAGAATGCCAAAGCTGTTGTAGATTTTTGGAAATGATTTTTTCCAGACGAAGTGATTGAGGAAATTTTTACACGTACCAATATTCATTTATCAGAATTGCGTGAAAATTACAGTTGTGATAGGGACTGCATTGACTCCAATACTGAAGAAATAAGAGCCCTCATAGGACTAGTGTATGTACACAACTAGCATAAACAATTCACTTTATTCAGTAATTGTGAGTAGATGACGGAACTCCTCCAGAATATTTGAAGGCAACAATGTCCATGACAAGATATTACTTATTGTCAATGCATTGAGATTTGATGACGTAAATGACTGTAATTATCAAGTACGTGAATATGCAACAGTAGATAAAATTCCAGAAGCTTTCCGTGGTCGTAGTAAATTTCGTGTGTATTTCTTCAAAACCAGCCAAATATGCCATACAAATGTATACTTTGGTTGATGCTCGTGCATTTTACACAAATAATGCTGGCAAGCAACGATATGAACCCTAAAATACTGACAACAAACTGAGCAGTGTTGTAAAGGGAATTGTTGAACCAATAATAGACATGGGGAAAACCATTAACTATGGAGTTACTTCATAGAAAAATTTATATTATGAGAATATTACGAAAGAATAAATCCTCCCATTTTCTTCAGGATAAAATGAAGATCAGACCAGAGCAGTATGTTTGCATTTTCAAAAATTGGAACGCTACTGTCTTATGTGCCTAAAATATCGAAGAATGTGTTACTTATATGAAGTCTACACTATGAGGAAAAATTGACAATGAAAAATGGGATCTACAAAAACAGGAACTCGTAACATTTTGCAATCTCACAAAGAGAGGTGTAGCTGTGGTGGACGAATTGAAAAGCCAGTATGGTAGTCAGTGTCAAACTGCAGATGGCGGCACTAGATCATTTTTTTTTTCCATGCTGAATATCAGTAGTATCAATCAGATCATCTACACAGCTAACACAAATAATAATATGAAAAGGCGTGATTTTTTTTAAGACTCTGTGTCCAGAATTGACGAAATCACATCTAATCCTTAATTCTGCAAAACCAGAAATTTGCCTTTCTTGTATCGTACAATAATGCAAAGAATGCAGGGCTAGAGGGACAGGAGGGAAATAAAATTAACGCCATTCCGTGATTTTGTGCCTTTTGTTCATGTAGAAAGAATAGAAAGACAAAGAAAATGTGCAACTGTCAGAAGCCTATTTCCAATGACTACATTGCCCACATATGGCGAAAACTGCCAAGAGCAAAAACAATATCTATGTGCAGGTAATAATCCTGTACAATTTGAACTCAGAAGTGATTTCCTTCATGCCACAACATGCAAAATTGTGAAAATTCCAAGCAGGTAAAAGCTGCTAGTTTAAATCCCCAGGTATAATACTCTGTTAAGACAATATGCTTTGTTTTACACACCAATCTTTGACAGAAGTCTGAGGAATACAATGACTACCCTTTCATTGCCTTCAAATTCATGTTTCAGAAGTTGTTGTTATTGTTGTTGTTTAGTCAACTGTCCGAAGACAGATCTGAACCTCACAAGTGATACCAACATGGCACCACCTTTGAGGCAACTAGGCCAGGAGATAATGGGGTAGGATAACCAGTTCCTTTCCCCTCTACTGCGCACATCACTGATTAGCTACATTTTCAGAAGTTATAATCGTAAATTCGTAGCAGTCAGTGAGTGTGAGAGAAATGCTCATGTGTGACCACTCTCGGGTTAAAAAATATGATTTGGTAGGACATCTCTATTTGAACTGAAGTTATAAAATATTAAAGGTATTTTGTCAGTATTTTATATATATTTTTTTTTAACCATTGCTTATGTTGAAGTCCCTCTCTGATAAAAATCAAGGGGGGGGGGGGGATTAAAAGAACACACGAACACAAGATCTCTGGGAAAAAATCCAAGTTTGATATCAGTTGCCATTCCAGAGTTACACGTGTGGTTTATCCTGTGCAACTGGGAGTTGTGGCGTCATGCCCACTGACTACTTTCATAGCCAGCCTTGCAGCATGGTATACAGTAGTGAAAGAAACACGTCTCAACAATCAACATTATGCCATATTGTTGCGTTTTCGGTTATAATAGTCAGAGTGAAAGAATGACCAGGATGTGAAAGGGAGAGAGAAAGACCAGAACACGAGAAAGAAAGAGACCAGGACGCAAGAGAAAGAAACCAAGATACGACAAAGAGAATAAGAAAGGATATGACATGAAATTAAGAGAGAGAAAGAGAGAAAGAAAGGAAGAAAGAAAGATCAGGATACAACAAAGACAGAGGGAGAAAGACCAAGACACAACTGAAAAGGCGAGACCAGGGCACAACAGAGAGAAAGAAAGTCCAGGACATATGGCACGATATTGAGAAAGATAAATACTAGGACATATGTCAGAGAGAACATGACAAAGACAGAAATCAAGACACGACAAAGAGCGAGAAAGACAAGATTATAACAGAGAGAGAAACAAGATTTACAGCAAAGAGTGGGAGAAAGACTGAGGCACAACTGAGAGAAAGATGAGGACCCAATAAAGAGAGAAAGACCAGGACATGACAGACAGAGATAGAGAAACCAGTACACGACTAAGAGAGAGAGACAAAAAGACCAGATTACAACATAGAAAGAAAGAGACAAAAACACAACAGAGAGAGAAAAACGAGGAGAGCAAAAAAGTAGGGCATGACTGAAAGAAAGAAAGATAAGGACCCGACAGAGAGAGAAAAACCAGGACACAACAGACAGAAAAAGACGAGGACACTTTGAGGGACAATATAATGGACACAGTATGAAGGCTGTAAAAGATAAGGTATCACTATCATTAGAGGAAGATACTTATGCAGCTAATATCCCAAAATACATTCATTGCACCTGGAATCATCCCTGGAATTAAACCATCTTCGATATTCCAAATTTAAGGAGTTTTAAACCATACTGTCAAAAAAATAATAAATATGATGCTCAGTCATGAATTTGTTTTAACTATTTTCTTGTTTCTTTTCTCTGTCTCTCCCTCTCTTTAGAGGTCATCCGCTTTCATAACAAGTAGGCTATAATCAGAAATCGAAATTACAGTGTAATCTAACATAAAAATCTCAATATTAAAAAGAATACCCAAATATATTTGAGCTGTTGAAAGCAGAAGTGGCGTAAGTCATTTCTCTAACAGTCTTCTCCTTTTCATATTCCTATTGCTGAGGTTCGAATACATAGAGTGTAAGTTTAGACATGTCAACATCTACGTGTTTATGCAGAAACAATTGCATTATTAGCTACGACATGCACTTGCAATATGGACTCATACTGGGTAGGGAGAGGTGTGTGGGAAAAATGATGTCAGCAGTACAGTAGCTAGTAACTTGTAACTCGACTCTTAGTCATCGCAAAAAGGCTCAATTTTTTTATTACTCATAGCAGACAGAAAACTATAATCTGATATGATAATCCCAACATACAATGTTTGATCGGAGGGGGTCTTTAAATGAAACAAAAATTGCAGAGAAGCAAGATCTTGCTTCTCCATTAAGCAATGATTTTGCATATGCTCTGCTGCATACTAGTTATGTGGGCAACTCAGCATTATCAATTTAATAAAACACAATTTTTTCATGTAAAATTATTAAATATAAAGAGTTAAAACGTAATTTATTTACCCAAATTCAGCAAAAGGTTACTCAAGCAGTATTTTGATGAATATCATTTTTCAATTTATTTATTTATTTATTTATTTAATAATAACATATACATAAAAACGTTACATTAAAATACCCCGAAAGAGCAAAGCTCGTGTTCGGGGACAGTTCCGTTACATAGATACACATACTTTGTAGACAAAATACTTAAGAAAAAAGCTCACATAAAGATTGTAATAAAATTAGTAAATAATAATACTAATAATAACTGAGTGAAAAAAGAGACGATGTTTAGATTGATGGATTAATATTAAATTATTATTAGTAGTATAATTAGTGCAGGTCATGTTGACATAGTAACCAAGATAAAATAGAAAAATACACTTAGGATAGAAATAAACTTGTTTTACAATACATGGTACATAATATATATACAGGGAAGTCTGTCATATAAATTTTTTAATTCTGGATCTGAAAATTTCATTGCTTAAAGTAGTCAATTCTGGATGAAATTTTATTATCGAATTATATAGCCGTGGACCATAATTTGTACTGTGTAGTAAAGCAGCAGATGTGAAATATTTAGGTTCAACTAATTTAAGAATTTCATTTCGTCTCGTATTATGAGCATGTGGCTGAGCTACAAATTTCGTTCTATTTTTATGATAGAATTTCATTAAAGAGTATTCATAAATTTGGTCAATTCTAAAAACATTCAATTCAGAATGGATCAAATTTGTTGGATAATCCAGTCGCCTTTTCAAACAAATTTTGATTATACGTTTTTGCAACATAATTAGAGGAAAAAGAGCAGTTTTTGTAATGCCTCCCCATCCAATTATACCATATTGGATAACAGATTCAACTAGAGCCAAATAAACCAAACGTAATACGTGAGTAGGCAAGTAATGGCGAAGGTTTACAAATTTGTAAATTGTTTTACGTATTCTGTTACATAAAAAGGTGATTTGTCTATCCCATTTCAAGTGCTGATCAACAATAATTCCCAGGTATTTCACATCTACAGATTCTTTCAGGCAAGGGCATTTACAGGTTGTAGAGAGTTTACAAAATGAGTTGTGGATTATTAATTTTAAATGAGAAAGTGATTTCAATTTGTTCAATCCAGAGACTGTTAAAGAAAATGGCACCAAAGTAGTTTTAGTTATATTTAGAGATAGCAAATTTGCATCAAGCCAGTTTTTGATAAAATTTATACCTACATTGGCATGTTTATAAGTGTCCTCCCAAGTTAAACCACTGAAAATCACCACCGTATCATCAGCGTAAGAATAACAGGAGCCATTATGTACTTTCAAATCAATGTTTAATAAATCATTAATATATATTAAAAATAGAATAGGACCTAAAATTGTTCCCTGAGGGACACCTATATCAATATTTACATTTTCACTGATATTATCATCAATTTTGGTTACCTGAGTTCTTTTGTTTAAGTATGATTGAAATAACTTATGCGCAATACCCCTGACTCCTATATCAAATAATTTGTCCAGAAGTAAACGATGGTTCACCGTGTCAAAAGCTTTCCTTAAATCTAAGAAAATCCCTAAACATTTAGAACCGTTATCCAACTCCTGCATAATTTTACCAGTGACTTCAATAATTGCGTCATCCGTAGATAATTTATTTCTGAAGCCATACTGATGTTTGGAGAGAATTTCATTTTTCTCTAAGTAATTTACTAATCTGTTTTTTAAACATTTTTCTAATATCTTTGAGAAGCTAGAGAGCAAGGATATAGGTCTATAGTTATTCAGACTTTTTCTTTCCCCTGACTTATGGACCGGTACAACTACAGCATTTTTCAGAGATTCTGGGAAAACTCCTTGGGTGAGACATAGATTGAATACATAAACAAGCGGTTTTAATATATGTTTAATGATAATCTTTAATGTGTTATTTGTAATTTTGTCGATTCCCGGTGAGACATTATTTTTTAAGGATTTAACAATATTATAAATTTCTTCTTCGGTTACTGGTGATAAAAACATGGAGGAAGATGCGTGCTTATTATGGCCACTGCAATAATTTTTCGTGTTAAATGCCGATTTGTTGATGTTCGATGCAATGCTATGTCCTACTTTTGAGAAATATTTATTAAATTCATTAGCTATGTCTTTTTTGTTTTTAAATATTTCTCCCTCTTCATTTAAAATCTCTGATATGATACTATTTTGGTTCACATTTACGTCTGTGGCTTCATTAATAGTTTGCCAAAATTTCCTAGGATTATTTCGATACTTCTGAAATTGAGATTGATAATACTGAGTTTTCATGTTTCTTATAATAAGAGTTAAAGTATTTCTGTATTTTTTGTAATAATTTATTAGATTTATATTATCAGGTTCTTTTCTAATATTTCTGGCTAATTTGTCTCTTATACGGATTGACTTAATGATACCTGTGGTGATCCAGGGTTTTATTTTTCTTAATTTAGAAGATACTTTAAAGTAAGATACATCTGTGCTTATGTCTATATAATTAGATATTAAATTTTGGAATACTTGAAAGCACAATTCAGCATTTTCACAGTTAAGCACGGAATCCCAATTTTCTTTTTCTATAAGCGAAATTAGCTTATTGTAATTTATGTTTCTTTTTATATGGAGAGGATACTGAGATGTATTAGAGTTTTTAATTCCAATTTCGAATAATGCAATAACTGCATAGTGGTCGGTAATAGCACTACACAAAACAGCAGGTACAAATTTCCAGTTACTCTTTGTTTTAAAAAATATGTGATCAAGGCAAGACTTAGAATCAGGCCGAGTGATAGAGTGTAAAAATTTGACAAAACCATATTCGTGTAAGATATTCATGTACCTATTGCCAGTACTGTCTAATTTGTCTTCTAGAATTTGTATGTTAATGTCTCCAACAATGATTTGATTGCTTGTGTCTTTAGAATTAAACAAAAATAGTTCAAAATTGTCTAAAAATTCATTTATACAATTGTTTGGGGATCTATATATCGCCACAATGGAGAATGGAGTATTATTACATATAAAATTAAGATGAATAGAATTACATTGTGGGATATCTACATGTACTATTGTGACATCAATATTATTTTTGCAGTAGACCACTAAACTATCGCATTTATTATATTTATTCGTTTTGACAAACTTTTTATAACCTGGTAAATCATAGCCAGAGTCATGATTTAACCAAGCCTCCGTCAATATAATGAAGTCGAAAGGATTATTAAAATTTTGCATAGTGGCACAGAATTCCAGGAAATGTTTATTTAAGCTGCGTATATTTAAGTGAAATAATTTAAAATCGTGTAAATTGTTACCAATGTAACTGTTGCAAGAGTTAAAGTCTTCCAAAACTGCTGTGCGAGTGTTATTATTAGCGGAATAATAATTTAGCTCATTTATTAGACAATCCATTGTTTAGAAATATTAACATTAAAAAGGATAACAAAAATCAGACAGTAAGACAATTACAATGTAATTAAGTCTTGGAAAGAATTTATCTTATAAGCAGGGCTCGTTTCATCCTTACGAATAAATACCTTGCAATCTCTCGTCCATACAAAACGGTACCCTTTCTGATTAGCTGCCTCTCTTGTTTTGTTTAGTAGGTCACGGGTGGCAATTGTCAAATGTTCACCAGCAGTCAGCCTCCCATCAGGTAGCAAAGGGTTGATCCTTTGTAGCGGAATTCCTGGGCCTTCTGGGTGTTTCCTCGCTTCTAACTTGAATTTCTGGAGCCATGTGTCTCGACTAATTCTTTTGTTGAACCTGACGACAATAGGCTTCGTCTTGCCGGGTTTTGCAGGTAGCCTATGTACAACACTTAAGTCAGCGACAAGCTCCGGTCCTCCGATGACTTCCGAAATATTTTGGACAATCATAGGAACGGATTCTTCCGGAGTTTCCGGAATCCCAAACACCAGTAGATTGTCTCTACGCGTGTACTGCTGTAGTTCATTTATTTGTTTCCACAAGAGTTCATTTTCCTTTTTTAGATCATGCACTTGCCCCTGTGTTGTTTTCAGATCTTCTTTCGTCTTACACAGCTCTTCGCTAAATGCATCAAACTTGTTTGACATGAACTGAACTGATTGCTGTAATGCACTTATCTCCAATTGTATACTTGATTTAAACTCATCAAACATTTGTTTTAGAGTAGATATTACTTTGCTGTCTCCACTCACTTCATTTCCGCTTTCACTTTCCACTTTACGGTTATTTTTTGGTCCCCCCATTGTAAAAGATTTCGCTGGAATACTGGGAGCAGCACAAGAAAACACGTCCACTCTCAACTACGGTCTGACCGGAGTTTATGAATTAATCTTTTAAAGTAATTTTATAATTTCAATAACTTTGTAGCATTTTGCATAGAACCAAAAGGCATATCATGTCCTAGAAAGGACGAAGTATTATGCATTTTTACAGATAATGTGCAGTGTGCAGTGTTATTCAGATTTTCCTCTTTGAGGATCCATGCAGCTATCCAAATACTATCATGAATCGTTTGCTGTTTGGAATGCTGTCACCATAGAATCTTTCCTGAAATTGTCTTTGAACTTCAAAAACCAGTGCTCTTGACACAGATAAATTTATATAAATACTGTACTTTTTGTGTAATATACAATACCTAAATTGACCATATTAATGAATAAACACAAACAAACCAACACAAGAAACATACAGTCACATGGTTTTTTAATGCACACAACTGAATAGGATTGATTATGACAGCACATACCTCTACAAGCACACCATCTAACAGCAATGATGATATGTGGCAGTAGAGCCAAGTTTTGCTCATCCAGTATATCTGTATCAGGAATGCAGATATGTGATTTTTTTTAACAAGTTAACTTGAGTGAGGGAGTGAAGCAGAATAATGATTTGATTCTTCATCTTATGTACTGTAGATTTATGAAGCACATCATATAAATTATACACTCATACTTTTTATAATATATATACTGTATATAATTTTTTAAAGGAAATATCTCCTCTTCAGAATGTCAAGTTGTATTAAAGCGTACTGTGTAGTATTTATATTTGCAGACTCCTGTATTTTAATCTTATAATCTATTTGAGAAACAACTGCAATTTTTTTATGGATGTTACTCGACATATTGTATGAAAGGATAATGAAACACTGTAGTAGATCTCACGTTTTATTACTTAATAAATCTTAATACAGAGATGCATATCCTAGTACACTCCTATTCAAATTTCCTATTTCCTAACCAATGAACGATTAAAATGTCATCACCTAATGAAGCCCATCTATAATGTAACATATCATATTTGAAAGTTAGTCTGTTAACATCCACATAATTTGAATCTTTGCTGGATAATATATATCAAATACACTAAAAGCATTGTATGTTGTGGTATATATTCTTGTTAGTAGTAACAATATCATATAGGTTTTCAATGAAAGAACAAAGAATTCAACAGTGTTGGCATAATGTGACATTAACATTTTTTATAAATAAACATAGAATTAAAAATAATAGTCTATATCTATTCTGACCATTTGTGGTTTGATCCCAACCTTGCTTTCTAATGAACACTTTTTATATGGATGCCTACGAATATTAACAGATAAATTTATAGATCAGAGAATTCTCAGTATCAGCATCGAATTTTCTATTTATTGGATTATTCGTCTTCTCTTTTCAACCTCAGGAGTGTTAACTAACTGTAGGACTAATAAAAATAATACTGAAGTAGCAATAGATGTGAAAGACAAATTACGATGCTTGAAATCAGTGACTTTTTTATTATTAGAAAGTTGAGAATAGCAACGAAAATGACCTCAAAATTTAAATTATTAAATTAAATTCGGGAGCTTAGAGTCAAATGCTATTATTATAGTAAACAATATATATTATAGAACATAATAGTAAACTTGATACACATTAACTATAAATACTCTATTTTTTGTAAGCTTTGTCTTCTAGGCAGCTCTCACTTGGAGGAAGCTGAATAAAATTTATTCAAAATAATTATATATTCAATTAATTCATTTAACGAAATCAACTCTGTTATGGTGAACAAAAACATATATATTCTGAGATTATGAAATTAATATCTTTTACTATAACTGCCAGTAAAAATTTGTTTAAGCTAAGAAAGTGTTCTTCCTGCGTCACATGACATTACAGGGACAAAATAATAATAACAAAAATCAATATACAAATTATCAATATTTATATTTTACATGATATATACAAATAATTCGTTTATCAAAACCTATCCCGTTGCAGTGAATGAAAGCATATATTCTGAGGTTATGAAGTGCAAATCTTTTACAAACATCACATAAAATTTGTTTAAACTAAGAGAATGTTGTTTCTACGTCGTATGACGTTACAGGGGGCATATTTATAATACATTACATCATTATTATTTAATGACCTCATGCATACCTGCTTGCAATTCGACCTTGCTTACACATCCACGTGATGTAATAGATGTAGCTACCAAAAGAAACTACGTTTGGGGACGAAAATGCACTGCCTGCTAATAACCTCATTTCTCAATGTGTAAAGTTTGTGCTCCATATTAATTTTGTTTAAATATACTCACTTATATAGTATATCTTGTTTCGTTTAATTCAAGGTATGGCTAGGGTTGCCAACTAGCTGGTATTTCACTGGCATGGCCGGAAATTTTGGCAGATCTCAACATAAGACTGGTGGCTGGTATCAACCCCTTACTGGCCCTACTTGTGCCCGGTAATTTTATTAATTGAGTTTGAGAACTTATAATAACAGCTTTCATTATATATGCTAAAAGGGATTTTTCATGGGACATTTTAACTCAGAGCAGCTAAAAATAATATGGGAATTTTCGTGTTCTTCAGCCTAAATACTTGATAGTTGTACATCAAAAGTGGAAGAAATTTGAAATATTAGACAAAACTAAGGCTGCAACTAGATGAAGATATACTCTATGATGTACTGTGCTTGTTAAATGATGTGGATTCTTCCTTGTGAAAGATGCACATTTGACAAGTTTTATAAAATAGTGTAAATATTTTCAGGATAGGGATGGCTCAGAGATATCTTCACAAATTAGAATGGTAGTTCAACACGTGTTGAACCTGTAATTATATGAAAAAATCGTTGGCTTACTCTTAAAATCTCGTAACTGCATTTGATTAAATTTTACAAGAGAGCAAAATAACTACATATATTTTTTTATTCCCCACATAACAACTCATGCATTTGTTAATTATAAAATATAGAAACATATGCAGACTTACGAGGTACGTATTATCAGCAGACGCATTTTGAAAATATACACAGATTTCAACATACATGTTTTTTAAAAATTGAGTTTTTGGCGCCATGTTATTGTACAGTTTGGAATACACAATGCAGTATGATTATAAACTTTCGTATTTCGTTTTGTCCAGCTTAAACATGCTCTGAAAAACGGAGACTGCAGCAGAACTCTTTATGTCCAAGGACTGTACTGCAGGAATACTCGTTATGTCCATTTTGTGACACTGAATTTCGGTTCACATATTTATAATATTTCGTATATCAAATACGACTTCATACTGATTTCAACCTATAAGGTTGGTTATTCTATAACATATTATATACTTATAATTTTACCATCTGTCAGGAGAATTTAAAAGAACTTCAAGGGAAGGATAAAATATTCGCTTATGTATGGTTTGAAAATGAGTACAGGAAGGGCTCAAACCAAATTGCTAGTGCCCTCCATCATCGGTTAATGTCCACAGACTTAACACATTATCAATTGATCAAGTTGGTTGCAGGTGGTTGTGGGGGCCAAAATAAGAATGAAACCCTTTGGTATGCTCTGCAAATATCTGACAACAAGCCTCTGAACCAGTAACGCAAATAAATTTGTTATTTCCTGTCCTGTGGTAGGAGACACCTTTATGCCTCCGGATAGAGTCTTTGGATGAATTGAATCTGAAATTAAAAAACATTCAACAATCCTTACAGGCCAAGACTATGAAAAAATTTTCGAATCTCATGCAACAGTGACTTGTCTGGGAGATGAGTGTTCTGTGTTGGATTGGAAAGAACCCGTTTCCACAGTCATTAAACACCCTGCCAATGGCATTTCAACCTTGCAAAAGGGTAGTTATTGGGGGGGGGGGGGAACTGTGTCATAAGACGAGAAGCCAGCTACGATAATGACAAATGAAGTGTAAAAGGAAATACCAAGAAAAATTTTCAGATTTGAATACATTGTTGAAAAACACTTTGGAGATGACTGGAGTGGAATGAAAAATCTATTTTTTAAAACATTCTCACAGCAAGAATCTATAACTGAGGTATCGGATCATGAATTTGAAGTCAGAGGTTTCATAGAAGAAAAGAAAGGACTGGTGGTATAAAGTGTTGGGTAAAAATTGTTATTGTATTTTCATATACATTGTTGTGCTTATAATTTATGTAATAAAATATTGTGTAACATTCTATAATGTTAATACAATATATAGGTTACACCCATGGCGATTAATTTATGTTTACTGCAGCAAAATGCGTAATGCCCTCATCCCTGCTGCAAATCTCATTATGTCCAAACTATTATTTACAATAACATTGTTATTTTAAGTCAAATTGTATTGCTTTCTCATTGTAAATTAAGGATAATTTTTTACAATATTTTGGTAAAAATCTAACTTTCTGTTTGTGATATTTTAAAAATGACAGTCTTTTGCACTTCCTGAAAAATTTGTTTCAGTGCACATAACGAGTTTTGCAACTGAATGATTCAATTAATAAATCTAGGTACATATATACTGTAGATTTGTTCCAACAAGCAATTCAGAACACGTTACGAACTAATACCGAACATCTTTCTATGCATGCGCCAGTTGTGTATGTTCTCAGAACTAGTTCGGGATTTTACATTGTTGGAACGTTTTTCGAACTGTTCTTTCACATCCTTCTGAGTTTCTTCTTATATTAAAATTATATTCATCTCCGAACTTAATTCGTAATGAAATATATCACTATCACTTTCCAAATTATTCATGATCGACTATTTTTTAATTTTAACTTACCCAGTCTCGAAGCATTTTAACCTTAACCTCAGATTATATCATCTGCACATGCGTCAGCAGTTCGGAATTCCCAATTCCTGCTCTTAATCGAAAACCAATTTCATTAGTTCCGAACGAATTCCAAAGCATGATGGAACAGGATGCTGGAAGTTCAGAACTGGTTCTGAATCAGTTCAAGTCTTGTTGGAAAGCACATTGAGCTACTGCGCATGAACAGGCAGTTCAAAATCGAGTTTAAACTGTGCTGGAACAAACTTATAGTACTCAAATAAAAATAAATTGGGTCGATTATCTGTAATGTCTAGATTCTAGAGTCCCTTAATATTGAAAGTTGGGATGTTCTTCTCATCAACAAATAAAATGTGTAAAGATTTGATAGCACTGAAAATGGGAAAACAAATCTCCTATGAGAAGTAAAACCATAGACCTGTATATTGTATACATATATTAAACAAATTTGATACATAATTTTATAATATATTTTATTATTTTTAATATCATTTGTTATAGAGCAATTCCATGAAAATGTCATACTGAGGTGAATTTCTTGAAATTGATGTATGAGTATTTTTGTTGAAGAAATATGTTTCTTTATACTTTAAATCGCCTTATTTCGTAAGATAATGTTTAAAATACTCTTTCTTTTAGTCTATAACTTGCTGCAGATCTTGTCATATTCAAAACGCTTAAAAAAACACGTATAGATACTTATGTTTTGTGTCACAATTTGGACACGTAAATTTGTTTTATTTCAAGCCGTCTTTTTTGTACACTATATTTTGGTCTTTCCTTGAAGTAAATATGTAATTAGTTGAAGTATCCTAAGACCCTAAATAACTTAAAATCATTATAATTATTTGTACTGTAAGTTACGGTCAGTCCGTCACAAGAAACATACAAAAACTCTTCCATACAGCACAATAATTGACAGATTAAAATTTCCTTTGGTATTCTGCGTTATTACTACATGACCAATAAAAAAGTATTAGAACATTTTCTTCTAAAGTGATTTCGTTTTCCGCAGTGGCATTGTGAGTGACTGACATGTCGCGCTCTCAGCTGTTATGTTGTTCATTCTCACAGTGTGCCTAGTTACTTGGAAGGCCTTGGTGAAGTTATACGTGAACTGGCGATAAGTGTGCAGTAATTATACCTGAAAAAAGCAAAATGAGATTCAGGCACCTCATTGGAACAATAAGCAGGTCTCAATATTTACTGCTGTTGCCTGGTTTAAACAGGAAGGTGACAGGGAAGTTCAGAAGAAATCCTTTGCATTAGTGTCAGATTATGTAGCACATGACAAATAGGCTATGCAGTGAATGTTTGTCTACGAAAAGTGTTTTTGGAAATTTTGGCGATTCTTCCGAACATTGAGGTGGTAAAAATATTTTCAGATAAAGCAGCGAGTCATTTTAAACAGAAGTAAACATTGAGCAATGTGACATTGCTTGCTCGCATATTTGGATTTAACATAGACTGGAACTTCTTTCAATCACATCATGGCAAGGGGGCCGTGGATGTGATTGGAGGCCAAGTAAAAAGGATGGCATGGATGCTTGCGAAATCGGAGAAGAAGATACAAAGCGCTACAGAATTTTGTAACATTGTGAGCAATAAAAACATCCAAATTATTGTTAAGGAGGTAGCACAGATTGAGATAGAAGAAGGAAAAAAGTATCTCGAAAAACGATTTGAACATCTTGCACCTATTCCGGCATCTCATGGAGTTCATTACGTGAAAGTGTTAGATCCCTATGTTGTAGAATATGTACAACTGTCTTGTGAACAATCAGTGCGAAAGGTCCACAGGTTCCGTGTGTGAAAAGAAACTAAAGTTTGTTCAGATAACAAGTGACATATTGACAGTGTTCCTGCAGTACATACTTGTTAGACTAAATAAGTGAGTCAACGAGTGCCGTGGAGTGCTTCTACGTGTTTAATTCCAATGGTTTCAATCTAAAAGTAGAACTCAACATTCTGATCTATTATTATGAACATAATATATAACAGCCATAGGCATGGGAAATATAAACTGTGATCTGCGTCACCTTATCGTAATCGATAAGGAGGTCAGTGCCAGATGATTAGGAACGCGCTTGAATAACGTAACATACTGTCTTACGCTGGGGAGTTGATGCCATATAGAGTGATAAGCGCTGTCAAGGTTGCTGTGACACTCTTATAGTCCTAAAATTAAACACCAATGCATATGGCTTGTATATACAGTATTTAATCACAGAGAAAGAACTATATATGTTATTAAGTAGGCCTATGTAATACTTGTATGTGCATTTAATTTGTGTCATTTAAGATGCATGGTTAAGCAAACTAATTTTTATATTCTGGAAAACATATTATTCATTTAAATTGATTGTTATGTTAATTTACTACTTATCAAGTTTTATATTATTTTGTACTATTTACGGTTCTGTAAGTGCAACTTCATTTTATAATTCAGAGATGTCAGTCAGTTACAGAATGAGGTCAGTTGTTACACATCACTTTTTCGGCCATAACTCCATTACTAATCGTGGTTTGGAGGTCGTTTTCAACTTAAACTGAAGATTACAATTTCCTTTCCGAACTATATTTTGCAAAATTGTATCAGCAATGACAATTCAGAGAAATCTGTGGAGAACCATGTTGACCCGAAGAGAGAGTTGACATTTATGTCAGTCTGTTACACACACTTTGGACGTAAATAAATAGTATACTTTTCCTGTTAAAGACGTTTATTTTTATATGTATCTTAAGTGTACACTTCCCTCTATAAAATCCTGCGGTGACACAGTCTAATTTCAACCCATTATACAATTTAGGCAGACATTTTGCTGTCAAAGTGTACTGTAAATGTCAGTCAGTTACACGTGGAATTGCTCTATATATAATACATACAAATTATTATTCCAACCAGTTTATTAATGAGGAATAAGGAAAAACCTGTTGACTTGTATTTACTAGAAGCAAAGCCATTGTAAGTGCTTACTGGATTATGCATCAAGATAGGCAGTGTTTGGACCCTGTGTTTCAACCCTTATATTCCATTATTATCGAGGAACTCTAGGTATTTGCAGAGCCCGTGGGTGGTATTTGATCCTACTCTACCATCTTTGCCAATATTATGAATTTCTTTCATCTATGAAAGAATGATCATAACGTAGTAAAGCATATAATAATATCCCCTAACAATAATTCAAACATATGAGAAGTGATTTAAAAATCATTTTCCACTCACAAAATCAATATTTCATTCAGTTATCACAGTAGAAAATAAATATTCAAAATAAATTTCCCAAGAAAAAATCATTAAATCTTCAGGACTTAATTTCAGAAGACAAGAAAATTGAAAACCACTAAAAAAAACTCTGAGTTAGAGACTAGGGATTTGGGGGGGGGGGGGGTCGGAATTTTGATATGGAGTTAAAGTTTGAGAGAGAGGGGGGAGTGATGGGAAGAAGGAGAGAGACTTTTTTTTTGCCAACTCTCCCATATTTCTCGACTTATTTATGACTTAACTTTTAAGTCTTCCAGCTTTCGTATTTTTCTTCCTTATTTTTACATCATGTAAAAATCTTTATTTCAAACATTAATTTTGCAGTGACTGAAGATGATTTATATGATGAATTTTATTATTTCAGTAATGCATTAAAATGTGTAGATCTCTGTAGAAGGTAATGCTAGCCATAAATGGGTTTCAGTACCACAATATTATTGTTAACAAATTTGGAACAACTGGTGATATTTGTTCTAAACATACCAGGTAGTAATAGTAAGGATATTTTCTGTAATGAAGAATAACTGGACAGATGTTTGAAACAGGAGTGCGACACATCTAAGCAGATCAGAACAACAAATTACAGTCAACTTCAACCATCATGCAGGAAATTTTTACAGTTCGTTAAAAATGATGAAAACTATTGTGCGAGACAAAGTCTGTCTCAAAATTCTCTTAATGTAAGCCTAACTGCCAAAGTGTAGAATAAAGTTGTTTTTTAGTAACTGAATTAAATAACTTGTCAATTGTTTGTCGATTCCTTAGTCTCCCATATTTTCTTTTAAAAAAATCTGCACTATAGGAGAGACACACCAGCACGTAGAATACATCACATAGTTTCGTGAATGAGACTACAGTTGTGTTGATTTAAATGTTTTATTTTGGTTATGGCTTACAAGTGGAAAGTATGGATTTATGACAAGAGAAGCAGCTAATGAAGGGCATTCAATATATTTTGTCTTCATATGAAATGACATTCCAAAATTAGTCCCATCTCAAAAAATTTTTCACCATGACTCACTCAAAGTATATAGTATGTGTCTGTTATCACTTTAATATTGCAGAAATAGCTATTACAAATCAAACTAACGGTTTCACATCTGTAACTGCTGCCGATGCTGAGATATTACTGAGAGAGTCTGTGTAACACGGATAATTTTATATACAACTTTGGGGCCCTCATGCCTGTATCTGTAGCAAGGGGAGATGGCGTCATTTGGCGTGGCTAAGCAAGTTACATTTGTTTATGGCCTAACTACTAATAACATTATTACCATTGGCTGAGATTCATAGTCTTATTACAGTAAGCATTTAAAATTCCTCCATTTTTTGTTTCACTGTGATTCCCAGAAATGGTGCCCATATTTGGTACAAGGAAAGATGTATTCTACATAAAAAAGGTTGGCAACCCTAATATCTGTGTGTGTGTGTGTGTGTGTGTGCACACGCGCGCGTGCGCATGCGTGCGTTTTTTTTTTTTCACGGTGAAAAATTTATTTTTTTTTTCTCATTAGGATAACTGAAAAATAGAACTATGTGGTTTAGATTATACTCTTCTTCTTTCTAGATAATAAAAATGTCATATGAATATAAATATTATTATCCACAGCTGCTTCATGTAGTGGTGGCCCTCACATTTCTGCATATAATGCACAACATTAATTAAATTTACTTTAGTGTCATTTCACTACTTATATAATTCTCTTATTACATTTGCACCCTCTTCCTTTATAGTTCCCCCATCCTTACCCCTATTCTAATCTAGAATTCTCCGTCATCTATCATTTGCTAATTTCCCTTACTATTTTCTTCCTATTTAGTCAATTATACTCATGCCTCTTAACCTTTAAACCTTATCTACACTCTACTCTGTACTTCAGTTCTTGTCCTAATACTAATCTATGCTGTCTACTCCACTACAATTTTTCCTACCACTTCTGTCATTCCTAATCAGTATCTATATACTAATTTTTCTATCGTAAATACTTCTCTTAACAACTATTTTTATAAACTCTCCCACCTTTCACACCTCATCATTCCCTCCTTGCCTACTATTTATATACTTATCTACTTTATTTTATTGTCCCAGTGTTCATCTTACTTCAATGCTTGCACTTAAATTTCTCACTTGTCATTTTCTTCTCTGTGCTTATTCTATCACTTTTGTCACCCCTAACCTGCTTGGCGCTCACTTTTTCCACTCTCTTTCATTGATTTTTCTCGTAATTCTTTTTGCTTTTCTTTTAACATTTTAGGCTACTCTGTTCTTGTGATTAAAACTTAACAGAACAAATTATCACTGCTTAATTACAATATACTTATTTAAAATTATCTCAATTTAGTACTATGTAGTATTTAACATAGGTGTCCTGTTTCACATGAATTGAATCCTTTTCAAATATTTCAAAGCTTAATAATTCAATGCACGACTGCCTGCTTTGATTGCTTTGCAGTGCAAAAGAGTAGTAGTAAATCTGTTGATGTTTTTGTAATAAATGAATTGACATTAATTGATCACTCCATTTTAATGGATGTATGTTTCAAATGTAATAAATATTACATACAGTTGTAAATTTAACCTTTCCGTGATATCTCTATACTGCATATTTTAAAAGTATGTTTTGAGCTACTTGAAACATTTGGACTTCCAATGTAAAAATTGCATTTAAGGTATTGTCTTAATTATTTACATGTATCTAATATGCTTAGAGTCGATGGCAATTCGGAAGGTGGTAGTCTGCTAGTGTTTATGTCGAGAGAGACAGATAGAGAGAGCAAGACAGCATACAACATTGCCACATTGTACTTCACACGCACATGCAATACAAATAGCGCAGGAGAGAATTTAAATTCTCAAAAGACAATAATGACCTTATCCGTTGATTACTGTAAGCATGACACCAAACAAACCTCCTTTCCTTCATTAACAATATTCTTTGCACGGTTCTCAATCCCACACCAGATGCTTCTGCAGTCGTTTCTTACACGTTGGCAACGTTGCAGCCAGCATCAAGATGGCCGGCAGTGTTCTGCTCGTCAACGTTTTTTAAATAATTATACGCCTTAAACACTATTTTCCGCGCCCACCTGTGCAATACTTGTCTTTTTACAGTCTCACCCTCCATTTATTTATCATACACACACAGTAAATGTTATAAAGTTTTACTTATTCATTGTATTGAAATACTCACATGTGAACAAACGAACTCGGGAAGTACTTGTTACAGACTGATTCCAATTGGTTCTACTGTACAAGCTTGTGATGTCACATACTAGAAATGCTATGGTGCATATAGCAGCTGACCACCTTCTGAAATGCCGTCTAGTCTAGTCTACAGGCAGCCTCGAAATTTGAGAAAGCTTATAAAAATAAGAATGCCACCCATGTCAGGTTTGGTAACATTATTGTGTGCCCTACTCTCATCCAGGGATGTTATTTTGTCCTTCTAGAATGTCTCAGAATCAGGAGAAACAGGACGTATGAAACTGAACCCTCATTTTTGTGCCGTAATTTTCTGAGAAGAAATCATCATGTAGGATTTTCTCTGTCTACTAACATATATCTGGACACACTGCTGTATGCAGATGATCAAATTATAATTTCTACTTCTAAAGATGACCTCCAGCATGCAGCCTATAATCTATAACAAATTACCTCAGATTTTGGACTTAGCACTTCTACAGATAAAACTTCAAAGGGCAATATCCTTTGAAGGAAAATTTGTATTAATAACACTTTAATTGAACGAGGCAATTCTTAATTTTTTGGGTTACACGATGTCATATAGTACAGATGAAGATATGGCAAACAAAATATCAAAGTATATTAAAGTCACTGGGGTAATAAATCTAATTTTTAAACGATCACGAGTACATAAACACGCCAAACTCAAAATCTATAAGACTGTTGCTAGACCTGTTCTAACAGGTACTGGTAGTGAGGCATGGCCCATCAGAAAGACGTTTGACAGCAGTGGCGATGAGGTTCATGAGGAGAGCCGCAGGTTGTTCTCTTCTTGAACATCGAAGGAATGTTGACATCATGAAAGACCTCAACATGGACCTAGTTGTTAAGTACATTCAACATACCGTGAAAATTGGAAATCACATGTCGAACAGATGTCTCCATGCAGAATACATAAACAAATCATGTTCTATGTTCCATGAGGTCACAGGAATTTGGGATGTCCTATGAAGCATTGGCAAGAGACCGTAACAGATCCACTGTGGTCTAATACTTGATCTGCAATGATGATGATTTCATATTCTGCTTCCAGATTACAAGTACATAGTCTGTAACAACTATACAGTATGCTATCCTCATGTACAGTCGTACTTATTATATACGATTTCAGTAATATGTAACCAAAGCTCTCCATATGAAATTGTTACTGTCACATTAATTTCAATTTGTGCTTATTCATGAGTTTATTCTGTAATTTGATTAACATCAGTAGCATATACTAACAGCATTTATTTATGACACATGCATAACTGAAATGTCTGCATGTACAGAATCATGTCTGTTAAATATGTCCTTCATGTAATCCTTACAGTGCCTTGCTCAAGGTTCGAAAAGATGTGGCAACTCTAATGACGCAAGTATGGCGTGTAGACTTATCAAAGATGAGGAACATATTAGAGATTATTATTGTAGCCATAACTAGTATTTAAATTCAGAAATATCTGGAACTATTGCATATATATATATATATATATATTTTTTTTTTCCGTGAAAAATAAGGTTGCCTGATATTATCAAATTTTTGTTTCAGGCATGACCAGGAATCATGGACATCAATGAATTCACTTTCACAAGAAGAAGTGGACAACATGAGACGTGTTAAGGAAAGAGAATTTCACATTTTGTCTGATCATAGCTATATAAAGAGTGATTATGAACCTTTTGGAGGATCTTACAAAGAAGATGCCTTACATGATGAGAATGAAAATTTAGGTGAAGTAGATGGGCAGTCTAAAGTAAAGGAAGAATTGGTAGAAGATACTGACCAAGATGTAAGCATTTACTCAGAAATTCAGAGTAAAAATGGTAGTGAATCTTCCAAACGACAACCATTACATATTATATGTGTAAAAACTAGAAATCTTTATGACATTCCGGGAAATTTCACAGAAAAAAAAAGTCAAAATGTTCTTGTATCAAGTAAGAGAAAAGCAAAGTGGATATATGTATCAAAGAAATTGAATGAAGATGTCAGTGAAACATATACTAAAGAAGAATTAAAAACGGAAATTGGGGAATGGGAGGGTGAAACATCTCATGACTCAGCCTCTTTGACAGATCATACTCAACCTCCATACATATGTGAACAATGTGGTAAGTCATGTGAAAGTAGTAGTTCTTTCAATGAACATCTTGCTACACATACGAGTTCTTTTGATTATACTTGTGTTACTTGCAAGAGGTCTTTCAGTGAAAGAAATGATTACAAAGAACACATCGCTAACCATTCAACAGAAAGATTGTACCTATGTCAAATGTGTGGTAAAACTTTTAAGTCCAATGGTTCCCTGTTATCACATCTTAGAACTCATTGTGTAGTAAACAGATGCATTTGTCATATTTGTGGTAAACAATGCAAAAATTCCACATTGCTTCGGCTACACATGAATACTCACTCAGGTGAGAAAAATTTTCCATGTATAACATGTGGAAAAAATTTTGCAACCCGGTCAAATCTGAGGTATCATGCCATTTCTCATTCCGAACAGCGCCCTCACGAATGTGAAATATGTGGTAAGATGTTTAAAAGAAAGAGCAATTTAGAGGAACATCAAGCAAGACATATACCTGAAAAAGATAATGCTTGTTACATCTGTAATAATTCATTTTCGTCAGTATCAGCACTTGAGAGACATTTAGCTTCTCACACACAGAAAGAAATATCTGAAAGTGAAGTAGTAAAAAAGACAGTTAAATGTGATATCTGTCTTTCCAGCTTTTCATCAAAATTAAGTCTAGCACTGCATTTGAAAGATCACAGTGGAGAGACTATGTATCCTTGTCAGATATGCAAGAAGCATTTCAAAACTCAGGCACAGTTAGACACCCATAGTAAATCACATGAATCTAAGAAGTTTGTGTGCATGATGTGTGGAAAGGAATTATCTTTGCGGAAGACACTTATCGAACATGAACGTATTCACACAGGCGAACAGCCATTTCCTTGTTCAGAGTGTGGCAGACGTTTCCGTTCTTTGAGTGGACTCCATGCACATCGTGCACTACACTCTGAAGAGCGTCCATTTGCATGCACACGTTGTGGTGCACAATTTCGACGACGTACATATTTAATTAGTCATATTCGTACACATACTGGGGAAAAACCTCATGTCTGTAACATATGTCAACGTCCATTTGCACAGAGGAGTGACATGGTGAAACATAGAGCTCGACACAGTAAATAATGCTTGTAAAGAATACTGAGTATGAGAATAAGAGAAGGGAAAATATTTGTTTTATAAGGAACAAGACCCATCAATTGTAATTCATAAAATGTCCTCAGTCCCATTATGAGTGTGTAATATTACATTAACCATTAAAATAATGAAATGAACTGAATTTGTTTCTGAATTATGAGGTTACCATTATTAATGTAAAATTACATGTCTTGAGGGCCGTATTTAGAATCTTTACATCCCTGGGCAAAAAAAATTGTCCCTCCTCCTCCTCAAATGTGTCTGACAAACCAGGTGACCATTCAGATCCAGATTACAATACAATATAATAAATTTAATTTAACTAATTAACATTCAAACAGTTAATTTGATAATTAATATTACTAACTACAAATCTGTACCAGTAATAAAATTCTGATACAATAAAAATATCACACAGGATTTATTTTAATTTTGATTTCTTTCACTTCCTTAAAAATAATGTAATTTTCTGCATAACTGAGGTTGTAAAAATAAATGATTATACAAATGAGAGGGTCAAAATGACAGTGGAGTAAGTGGCTTTTCACAAAAATGAGTTAAATGTACTTTCATGTATAGACTGTTTCCCGGTTTATATATATGTACTAGGGCTAGTCATAAAGTTTTAGTTATCATCTCGAAAAAATAAAGTTAAGTAATTAATTTTTTTTAATGTATATGTCTGCAGTCCTGATAGCACATTGAAATCCCTGTAACATAGTACTGCAGCATGGCGCTAGAGAAGCCAAAACAAAATGGCACAGCCCGTCGATAAAGTGAAGTATCGTTGGTAATTTGTTTTCTGCATTTGAAGGGGAACAATGCTGCAACAATCCACGGTGAGTTGGTGGAAGTGTACGGCAACAATGCACCATCATATGACACAGTGGTTAGGTGGCGCAGACGCTTTCAGTGTGCTGAAACAAGTCTGAATGACGAAGAACGAAGTGGCAGACCATCTCTCTGTGCAGAATTGGGAATCACAAGAGACGTGGAGGCCCTGGTGCTCGGAGACCAGCATATCACAATCAAGATGATAATGGAAAAAGTGAAAATAAGTCATGGATCAGTTTTCAACATCTTGCACGACATTTTAAACATGACAAAGGTCACCGCCCGCTGGGTTCTGTGACTCCTCACACCCATTCAAAAAGACCACCAAACCAAAGCAGCAGCAGAAATATCACTATGGACGAGTACCCCGAGACAAAGGAGCAAAGCAAGCAGTGGAAACATGTGGATTCACCACCACCGAAAAAGGCGAAGACCCAACCATCATCAGACAAGGTGATGCTGAGTGTTTTTTGGGACTGCTGTAGTGTGGTGTTAACAGATTATGCTCGTAAGGGCAAACCATCACAGGATCATAGATCATACTACCGAAATCTCCTCATGAGGTTATGGGAGACTGTCATGACGAAGCATCGCGGGAAGCTGTCCAAGGGGGTCTTTTTGCTCCACAACAGTGTTCCAGCTCATTCTCCACAGGTCACAGTCACACGTGCTGCTTCTTAGAGCTATCAAATTTTGCCTCACAGGCATTTTCAGAGTGACGACGAGGTGATTTTTGAGGTGAAACATTTCCTATACAGCCAAAATGCAGATTCTACAATCAAGGTCTCCACCAAGTCATCCATCATTGTAAAAATGTGTCGCATTGAAGGGTGAATATGTAGAGAAGGACTAACACCATCACCAAGTTTCCTGGTCTCAGCTTGCTTTTTTGGAGGTGATAATTAAAACTTTATGACTACCCCTCGTATATGTACGTATATACAGAGTGACCCACATAAAGTGTTACAAGTTAAAATATCTTAAATGAATAGATAAAACCAAATGCTTTGTCTTCTAAATTTTATTGTGGGATGGGGTCTTCCAAACTGTGATATGGACAATATTTTCCCGGGGTTTCTTTAAGGGGTGCCAGGCTGCATCTTCAGATTTTTAAATGAAACCATGGAATTTTTAAAAATTTTTGTTCCCCTCAATAAACTAAGCAACTTTTATTCAAACATTTTTTTTAATAAATTGTTTTGCAATTACAGAGTGTTTTCATTGAAGTATACAATAGTAGAAAAGATTACAAAATTAATAAGGAAATCAATAAATAACAAGGTATTTACTTTACATTATGTCATTAAGTGCTCAAAGTAGCCTCCATTAACATCTAAGCACTTGGTGATTCTTGTGGAAAGGTTCTCTCTAACTATTAACATATAGGGGCTAATAGTGCGACAAGCTTTGAAATGGTGGCTTTGAAATCATAATACTGAAATAAATGGAACTGAAATTTTTTTTAGAAAAGATTTACTATGTGTTTAGATGTTAATTAAGGTTATTTTGAACAATTAATAAAATTATGTAAAGTTATAGCGTGGTTTATTATTATTTATCTGTATGGGATATGTCGTGTTTAAAACAGCCTATACCATTTCAGAATTTGAGTATAGAAAAAAATGTTTTAAACAAAAGTTGCTTAATTTGTTTAGGGCAATCAAAATATCTAAAAGTTATATCATCGTTCTATTTAAAATACTGAAGTTACTCGCCCGGAATCCCATTTTGGGACATGCTAAAATGTTCATGAAACTATCATGAAGGCCCCTTTCTCTGAAAACTGTAGGAAAAGTCAGCATTTAGTTATATTGATCCATTTAAGAGATATTAACTTGTAATACTTTATGTGGGCCAACTTGTGTATATATATTTATTTATTCCGGTCTTTCACTGCAAACTTAGCATTCTCCAATCTTTCCTATTTTCTGCCTTCTTCTTAGTCTCTGCATATGATCCATAAATCTTAATGTCGTCTGTTATCTGAAATCTTCTTCCCCCCCCCCCAACGTTTCTCTCATTCACCATTCCTTCCAGTGCATCCTTCAGCCTTCCTTTTAGTCTCCGAATATGATCCATATACAGTACCTTAATGTCGTCTATCATCTGATACCTTCTTCTGTCCCGAACTCTTCTCCCTTTCACCATTTCTTCCAGTGCATCCTTCAGTAGGCAGTTTCTTCTCAGCAGTGACCCAACCAATTTCTTTTCCTTTTCATTTTCAGCATCATTCATTCTTCACCCACTCTGTCCAACACAGCTTCATTTCTTATCCTGTCTGTCCATTTCACATGTTCCATTCTTCTTCATATCCACATTTCAAATGCTTCAAGTCGCTTCACTTCGTCGTAATGTCCATGTCCATGTTTCTGCTTCATACAATACTACACTCCACACAAAGCAATTGTAATTAGATTTGTCGGTTGGTTATATAATTTTATTAATGAATTTATTATTTCATTCTCTTCACTAATCTCCTCCTTAGTTCTTTTTCCAGAGATCCACAGAAGATGCTCCTTTTCCTATTAAAAGCTTCCTTTGTTATTATTATTTTCTTTTTGACTTCCTGGCAGCAGCTCATATTACTGCTTATAGTACACCAAGTATTTGAAGCTGTCCACTTCCTCTACTGCCTCATTAGAGTTCACACGTTTACCTTCTTTATTTTTCTTCCGATATCCATGGTCTTGTTCATCTCATACTGCTCACAGCTATCATGTAACTCCAGCAGCATATCTCTTAGTATTGTCTCCTCTTCTGCTAACAATGCCATATCGTCAGCAAATCTTAAGCGCTTTATCCTTCTTCCTCCTACTATCCCTCCTCCCATGTTCTGAAAACAGTTCTTCACTAAATCCTCCAAGTAGATGTTGAACAGGGTAGGTGATAAAGGGCATCCTTGTCGTACTCCTCTCTCTATTTCACTTCCTTCTGACATTTCTTCTCCTGTTTTGACTTTGACTTGTTTCATATAAAGATTATCAGCCTCTTCTCTTTCCACTCCACACCAATTTACTTGGGATTGTCATAAACTTATTCCAATCCACTCTGTCAAAATACTATATATACAGTAGAACTTCTACTATCCGTGATAATGAAGGAGGGTGGACTGAACAGGTAATTGAAAAAATCTGATGATCTGTGCCATAAAAAAATGTTCATAAATTAAAAGCACAGAACGTACAGTTCCGTAATTTGCCATACTACAACAAGAGCTGTGCATACAGCAACATTCAGCCTGTCTGACCTGCTTGGACTGGTGAACAGGCAAGACCATGTTTAAGCCAACAGTAGAAGCAGGTTATGTGTTGTGTTGTGTGTGAGTCGGGTTCCACGTGAGCTTGTTCCTAGGATGGCAGGCTCTTATCGTGCCTCTTCTGTTTTGTTTTATGTGTAGTTAGCTTTCACAGTCAGTACTGGATTCAGTAAATATAAAAGTTGTGTCTAAGATAACTATTAACTTTTATTGTTAATTTCAAAGTTTATTTCTCGTACAACTTCAATTATTGAAATAGGCCTAAATAAATGCTGTTTTTAAGAAGAAAAAATATATCCAATAGGGCCTGTCCTAACTTTAAGAATCCTTCCCCTTCCACAGTAGAAAATGGTCTCAAGTCTTTTGCGCACATTTCCACACACCTCTCTATTAAAAAATCCTTATCAGTTTTCAAAATATTTTTACCCATCTTGAAAATTTCTTTCCATCTTACATATATGACGCAACATGCTTGAAGTACCTGTTTTCACTTTTAAAATCCTTCCACACGTATTACATTTTGCAGCACCCACTGGTTTTAGTGTTCCTTTTTCATTCACACAAGAGAATTTTTTCCTGGCTTCAGATCCATTGCTATTTCCATTAACCAAAACATAGTCTCCGCACCTTAACTTGTCTTGCACTTGTTGAGAATCCATAGCACACAGTTAAACTACACACAGGCTTCGTAACAACCCACTGGGCTTGCTTGGGTCATACTATGCTAGGTATGAGGAGTGGGTAGTGCCAGGCAAGCTTGCGCTCAGCCTGTTGTTTACATGGTCAAGAGCAGAATGTCAGACGTATTCTAAATGACACGGGGCAGGCAAGCTTGAAAGGGAAAATGCACAGCTCTAACTACAACTACTAGCGTATGTATACTACAAACTACATTACCTGTATATAATATGATGCTGGTTATAACTAATAAATATAGGGGTGTAACATCCATGGTTGTTGTGGAAGCATTGCATCTCCTTTTATTTTTAGAAGAAAGTTTTTTTTTTATATTATTTGTAAAAATGTTAAATGTTATGTTTTATTTAACGACGCTCGTAACTGCAAAGGTTATATCAGCAACGTTGGATGTGCCAGAATTTTGTCCCGCAGGAGTTCTTTTACATGCCAGTAAATCTACTGACATGAGCCTGTCGCATTTAAGCACACTTAAATGCCATCGACCTGGCCCGGGATCGAACCCGCAACCTTGGGCATAGAAGGCCAGCACTATATCAACTCGCCAACCAGGTCGACTATATATTATTTGTATACAGATGAGGTACAGTAACTATTATTCGTTTGTTCCTATATTATGTTATGTCTTTATACAACGTTTTGGCTCGAGATGAGTTTGAACACACAGGTGATGTGAGATGCTAGCTTCCAAATTACCAGCTTGTCACAGTGAGTTGTTGGGGAGAAAAAGAGACAGAGCTACAGAAGTATTATGCTTTTTTCCTTGCTAAGGGTATGTAAAAAGCAATTTGCTTCCAGGTTGTTTTTGACATTATGTACTGTATCGACAACAGCACGTCCTATTTACAGCATAATACTGTGTAGAATTTCAAAATTTAAGTCACTATGATGTTATTAGTAGTCACATACTGTATATGTTAATTTTACAACTATAAAATATAACATTAGCCAACTAGTAAATGATATTAATAATAATATAATAGTAATTGTGATTATAATATTAATAGACTCAATACATAATCACTAAATATGAATAAGTGATTTTCGTGATTCTGTCCACCATCTGTATATGCCCATAGCGTCAAAGTTATTTAAACGATTTTGCTCATTTTTAATGAGTAGATCTGGGATATTTAAACTCACATTTAGGCACATAAATTATGTTTTAGAATATTAAAATATGGTATGCTCTAAATAGGCACATTAGAAGAGGCCAGCAATGTTAGAATAAAGATACTGAAAACTTAACTTATGTATCTAAATAGCCTATGCAAATTTGATTTCATTATAGGTAGGCCCACATTAGAAGACGGCAATAGTATTAGAATTAAAATATAGGAAGCTAACCTAAATTTTATTTTACATATTTTAAGTACCTTGGAAGAGAATAACAATCTTCGAATTAAAAATGAATGCAAGGGATTCGTATAATCCCTATAATTGCGTGAAATGTGGTCTGGCTGCTCAAGCCACTAGTAATATTTACAATGTACTGTCATTGCAAGTTATCTTGAACTTCCTGAGCGGGGACAGAAGGGCAGAGGGAAGGAAGCGCGTAACGTGGGTGGAGCCAACTGAGTTGTTTGCGCATGCTCCACATCATAATCTCTTGTCAAGAAACATAGAGCTATTTCCTCACTGCGTACCAGTAGTATTAACATGGAGCAGCAACCACAGGGTAGTAATTATGGTGAAATCACACCACCGCGGAGAAAAAGTAACACTGTTATCCACAACAGAGAAAGAGAAATTATCGCAAATATAATTAAGTGTTGCGAGGAGGAAAAATTAAACAAAATAAATGTTTGCTCGAACCTCTTGATAAGGAATATGAGAGAGCGGCTAAATACTCTGGCAAAAGTATTAGTTCCGTGAAGAGAATTAATAATAATACTGAATTACAACTAAATGAACCTCACACTACTCCAGGAAAGAATAGGTATGTAATGTTTAGAATTTATTGCTATAAAAGTTATGTATAATAGTGTGTGTACTGTGAACGACATAATGAATTACTGTTGTAAGTTATTATTTTGTTATAGTCTGCAAAACATATTATTTCATTCCAGAATTAGGACTTGTGTAAAGTTGAAGTGGACGACTTGATCAGCATGTCATTCGGGATACAATCGAAGAATTCTATCTTGTTCAGAAAGTAGTACCTACGACTAAGAAGATAATTCCGAATGAATGATGCCATTGACGAAATAATAATTAATTTTGGACCAAGCAATGATGGCAGTAATGATAGGAATATGGATTGTGTATAATTGTAAATTAATGTAAATTCAAACAATAAGCCTGTAAAATATTGTTATAAGAATATGTAGCCTACATATCAGCTGTAGTTTGTCATATAGGCCTATATAATGTATAAAAATAGCTGTAGTAACTCCGCCATTGCCGGTCCCCAGCCCGGATGAGAGAGGAGGAGTGTACAAACGATTATATTTAAATACTTACTCATTACAGGTTAATTAAAACCTGCAACGAAACCAAGTTCTTTTACAGTAGAGAGCCGTGAAGTGAAAGAACCAACGTTTTCTGAAAAGAATCACGTTACCCGAGGGAGGGGCATCCTTGCTGTGTCGTTAGGTTGATGAGTACATGCCGTACCGAGCAGTACGAAAGACAGACTTAGGGGATGTAAGGTTCAAGATAACTTGAAATAACAGTAATACATATAGGCCCTAATTACGATGAAATTCAAAATTAATTTAATTTTTCAATAATGATATTTTGCGGGTTGCATCTGCCCGCTGCCACTAAGGAGCAACAGGCATGTGGAGTATTACAGAAATGATAACGAACGTTTTTCCCGAATAGATGTCTACATAAACATTCCATGTTAATACAGAAAACTAAAATTACTGTTTATTTCTAAATTTAATTCAGATATGAATAAGATATATATTGAAATATTAAGAATGTGTATCATAAAAATAATGAAAATATTACAATTGTTATTGGTATTATATTGCATTTAGGTATCTATTAAGGAACTAAATTTGTAACTTTGAAATTATTAGGAGTTTCATTTATACGTTTCGATGGACACTGTAATGGACAGGCTATTTATTACATAGTAATTGAAAATAAAAGTACCAATATCTTTTAAATAAACCATTTAAAAATAATACACTGCATTATAAGCCATAAGGTAAGACTGTTAGCTGAATACTACTTTTACTTATTCAAACATCTGTGAGTCTTAATTATTGACGCAAAATTACAGCCTTATTTTTAATGAATTTTGAGAATAATTATTATTACTAAACTAATCTTGATTGTTTCTCCTGTTTTGGAAGCCATGCTACACCACTGAATAAACATAATGGAGTATAATAATATGTAGTAGAACTTTATCTTTGTTTTTATTAAATCACGCACAATTGTAACACCAAATCTCGTATTCTGATACTAGATGAGCCACAATTTATCCTTTTCCAAAAAGCTCAATTATTTGCACATTTTTCGATACTTAGCATAACATGATTTCTTTTGACATCCGTGGAACATATTTGCATATATGTTATACAGTAATCACTCGAACAGTTGGAAAAGCACTGAATGGTGCACAAGTTTGCAATTGAGTGCAATTTCTTGGAGTTATTTCTTTGAAGGTAGATAGTGAATATTTTAAAAGTTGGGAAAAATATTCCCTCCCACAAGTAACTATTTCTGTTGCCAGCAGTAGCAGCATTCCTGCTACATACTGGTAATAGTAAAGGTTTGCAATGACCGTCTCTTAAGTATAGTATTGTTGCTGCTTAATTATTCTTGTCTCTACTACTTCGATTTCAGTTCTGGTTTTATTATGGTGTAGTTATCCTCTGCTAAAACTCAATTTATTCTGAAAACATTGCCTACTTTTAAATTTTATACTCTATACTAGAGATGTTCCATTTCATATGAATTTTCGTATGAATTTCCAGAAATTTGCCACCCCCTTAAATACGGCCCTGCCTATCTTATTTTTATTTATTGTATATAAGAATTTGGAGTATAATGTATTGTATTCGTTTAGCAGAAATCCGCCTTTTCAATTATTTTGCTAAAAGTAAGTATATTTTTCACTTGATAATCTCTTTATATGGTATCATTGCAGTTGTATTATCAGAATCTTAAAATAATTTCCATTTGTATTTTAACTTCTTTATTTCTACCCTGTTATCCTTTTAAGTAAGTGTATATGTGCCAGACAATTCTTGTAAGGTTCATATGGTAACCAGCCTAACAGTTGAACTTTTTATAACTGTGACTATTTATGAAAGGAGAATGCCTACCTGCAAATAAAATTTTTCATGTTCCTAGCTGTATGCATGGCAAATTTTCTTAAGAAATAAATTTTGCTATGAAAATTTAGATATTTTATTTCTTGTTTTAATTATGTATTAATTATAATGTCGCCATTTTTCAGCTGCAGATTATGGCAAAGTTATCCACAAATGTAACATTTTAATTAAGAGTGAGACAACATAAAGGTACCATAAAATGAGGTGAATCCAATATAGTATTGTGAAACCGATGAGTTATGTTTTTTTTTTTTTTTTTAAAGGACAGTGCACAGATATCGCTGGTAATTTTAAATCATTGTTGACACTCATGTTTCTAAGAAAGGTAATTTGTCAGCAACAATTGATATTTAAATAAATCACGCCTAACTCACTCTATTCATTAGCAAAAAGGATTCCGAGGTGCACTACATTTTTGTATTGGAAAATTCTTCTAGAAAACTTGTACTGTACTTCACTACATATTTTGTTAATAGAGTAAGTATCTCAGTATTTAATTTCTTAGGAGTCCCTTAAGGGTTAGTGTAAAGTATTAGAGATAAAATTATTTTATGCACTCTGTAATGTAATGTTATTTTGCAAGGTGACTCTGATCACGTGCATATATAAGGAAGAAGCTGGTAATTCATGATTGCGATTAATTTTGTTACTAAATTATGCTCCTTTACCGCTACTTAATTTTCGTTACATTGTAGGTTAAATTCAATAATGTGGATATATGCAAAGAAGCTAGGACGAAGAAGAAAGTGCAATTGCAACTCAGTGCAATGTGGTGAAAGCTTTAAAATTATAAAAATTAAGCTATCAGAAAATAATTTCGCTATTATAATCTCCTGAGTCCTGAGAGTATAGTATTCTTTACTGTACAGTACTTCATACACGATTATGATATAAGATGTATGTGCAGAGAAGTATAGTATAATATAACTGCATTTGTGCCCTAACTGTAACCTGCAGAATTTTTTCAGCATTTTTCCTCATTTAAGTGATTATTTTGAAGTGTAGGATTATATTGAACTTTAAAAATGAAACAACAAATGTTTCAGTACTCAGAAGGATAAGATTCCCCACTAAGGAAAGAATAAAGTATTTTATTGGCAGAGTGGATAGAAAAATAGGAGAGGAGTTGTAGGAGAAGAAATTTCTCCGAAAAAAGATGAGAGAGGGTGATACATTTTTTATATATCCAGCCATTGAAGTAGAAGAAGGGCAGATAGTTCGAAAGGTGGTGCAACAAACCTTGTGACATGTGAAATACACAATTCTTTAATATTGAAGTCTACGATATTGATTAAGTCATTTTTGATCTTGCTGTAGTTATATTTTGTCATAAATATTGAAACATTCTTTAAAAAGTTTTTTAAAACTTCAATTAGTAATCATTTTCATTCAGTCGTATATATCTAATTTTAAATGGTAAAATAATGTGTGATCGGATTCACCTCTCCTCTTGAGGTGGCACTGATCAACAATAAAAGTTTTAAAAAATGAACTTGAAAACAATGGCGGGTATTTACACTCAGTAGATAGAATTCTAAAAATAGAAGATTATAAAATTAAATTGGCGCTCCATTAGGATGTAACCTTATATGTTAATGCTTGGAAAACTGATAATTTTGATTGGATTCACTCCATGTTACAGTACCATAGGTATTCTCTGTCAATGAAAATGTAATCCTCTGTATGACCCTTGTACTTTCTTGGTTTAACTTATCCTAATGAATTACACCAACTGTTCATACATGCCTGTAGAGAACAGAGCATTGTCATCTTCTCAACTTTTAACTTTCTTGTTTGCCATTGCTGCTGAGTCTCTCTTCAAAATAATGCAGCATATTATTTTTTTTAATTACCTTCTGTTGTAGAGTTTTTCTGTTTACATTCGAGGATTGGGGCATCAGTCATGGCAACTATTTATTTTTCAAAGTAAATTGATGCTATCACGAAATGTCATATGTCATTTGTTGTATGGCATCCACAATATGTGGTCGCGTCACTGGATGTCAGTGTGATGTATGGTTATAGCACAGAGAGCACTGTAAATTCAGGTGTGATACATATCGTCCCCTGCAAGGCAAAGTATCATAAGCGCCACTTTTACCGAAAATGAGTTATTGTGATTAGAATAAATTTCCCAGCACTGTGTATAAACTGTAAAATTTGGTTTAAACTTTGATTATCGTATTCACCACCATGTTGGATAAGTATCATAACTGCCTCTCCTGTAAAGTTAGAAAAATGGTGCTTGTGATACTCTGCCTTGCAAGGGACGATATACTGTCCTTTCAAGTAAGCATGATGCTGTGTCGTTTATGGGTGATTAATCCTTACCCTACCCTACCATATCCTACCCTATATGTACACATACCCTGCCCTTTCATTTACATATTTCAAAATTTCCAATCATGCCCACCTTCTCACAAAAAATAAAATGATGCCATGACTTATGCCCCAACCCTCGTATTATGTTGATACATCTTTTAAAAACAGAATGTGTGTTCATAGCTCGAAATCTGTGATTTTGAATCTCCTTCTAACTTCGTTCAAACAAAATAGATGATACACAGTGTCAGAAGTTATTGTGGCAACACTGTTCACCCCAATTTTATAGTTACCTCTACAATCAGCTAAGTGACATGCAATTTCAGAACTTTTTCACTTACCAATGTAATGGAGCATGGCACAGTCGACACTGAAGTTTCTCCATTTTATTGATGGAGTGAGATCACTTGAATTTTCTGAAGTAGTTCAGTCCTACATTGTTGGAAAGAAAGGTCTCAGCACGATTATTTTAGGTCAGGACTGTTGCTTTTGGCCATCATACGAAGAGAAAACACCATTCATTCTGACAAGTGAAGATCGTGAATGGGAAATGCAATATTTTGATGTAACCCAAACTACATTGTAGTGTTCCGAGGGAGAAGATACAACTCCTCTAGGTTAAGTGTAGATAGTCAGCTATTTTTATAAAAGGATGACTTTATAAAATGATACCTTCGTTAGGATCTTGGCTGCATAATCAGTTGCAGTTGGTTCTGCATCAGTGGACCAGTCAAGATACTAACATTATATACAAGTATGTGTGCATCGTAGGACCTGTCTTCTCTGCTTCTACTTTTTCTATTTCTTTTTAATTTAATTTTTCGATAATTAATATATATTATCATTGTATGGTCATTTGATGGAACAGCTCCATATATCCAATGCTTAGTTCTTAACCTGGAATCCTGTATAGTTCGATAGAAATCTCTTGCTCAAAACAATTTTATTAGAAAACTACTAGGAGTTACATAATTATTTTTATTGATCAAGGGTAAAAGTATGAAAATTGAGAAATACATCATTTATGACACTATAATATCATGTAAGTAAAATATATTAAATTAATTTTAATATGAATAAACAAGTTTACATGAAAATATCACTAAGCAAGCAATTAAATCTTAACATAACCTATTTATCAAAATTTTAAGATCCGATAAGAGATCTATTATTCGATATGGCCTCCACAACATTTCACGACAGCTTGACACCTTCGTGGCATACTTCCGAAGACTTTCTGTATTTTCTCTTGTGAAATAATCCCCCATTCCTCCTTTAAAGCATCTCCAAGTTTCTGCAGGGTTTGTGGAGCTCTGTGTTGGTTTCTGATTTTTCTATCTAGCAAATTCCACAAGTGGTCAATTGCATTCAGGTCAGGACTGATCACAGACTAGTGCATTAATCTCAAATCCAATCTCCCTTAGGAAGTTTTTTATCATGGCTGCAATATGCGCTCTAATATTATCCTGAGCAAATAGAAATACAGAGTCTACTCCAATAGCAGCAAAGACTACATCTGTGGTCTTCGGGTAAAGAATATGTCAAAATTTGGCCAAAATGAATATGCTGCTATAATCCTGAAAGCGCATTCTTTAGTTGGGTAAAGGGAAACAAGAGATATCTCTATTAGAAATTGTTAAATCCATGTGTGTAAAAGAATACAGAACTCTTACTGTAATAATGTGATTTTGGTAAAAGGAAATATGTAAACTTATTTCCTTATGCACAGTTTCGTGATATTAAGTACAGAATTTCTCTTTTCCCATTCTGCAATTTTAAAGTACTGTATCATTTCTAAGGTATATTAATATTATTAGAACTCATAAATATATTGTGTTGGCACTATAATATCTTCCTAAATAGCAGTAAAATTTTTGTGAGTTGTAAGTTAAGATGTATTTGCAAAGGGTTCGTAATATCACAACACATCTTGCATCTATGCGTCTTGACAATTCTTCATCAAGAGGTAAGAGATAGTATATTTATAGTAGACAATATTGAACTGAAATAAATGAGAAAATATGGATTTTAAAATCACGAGCATAAATTTTAAATAAAAAAATATCGTGGTAATTATTACATTGAGATATATATATATATATATATTATAGAATCCACCCCAGTTCTTTTGTTACCAAGTCCATGTAATGATTCTTTGATTCAGATGACGACACACTTTGTGTACCTGATGACAATCTATCTTCACAATCTAGAGTGGAAAGCCCTAAGAAATACAGCCCGAAGAAGAGAAGATCACAGTCAACTACAGAAGATAAAAATGTGGCACAGAATTCGAGAGGCTTCGATTTACTCAAGAGAATGGTATTATGACATATAAAGAGTCTTTGGACGCAGCAGCACTTTTCAAAATCATGACTCTTAGACGAAGAGGACAGGCAAGAAATCACCTGCTACGTAGGTAGTTATATGATGCACTTCTTCCAATTTCAGAGAAGAAAATGAAAGATCTCCTGGAACTGCTTCCATTAATCTCTACTGTATTTAATGGTGTTTACCAAAATATTCACACAGTGTATATGAGAGATTTGGACCCTGATACCATTGAAGAAATGGAAGATAGAGAAGATATATAAATATAGAAACAAAACTTAATAAATTTATTTTTATTATCTCATTTATTTATAAATCCATTGGTCTCATTTTGATGTACCAGTACTAATCCCTTTTCTCTTTTTTTGTCACCATAATATATCATATAACAGATGGTATAATTCCAATGCTTATTTGTATTTTATTAAAAATACAACAAATATCATATTCAATTATGATACTGTAGTAGAATCTTATTTTGTAATTATCTATTCAAAATTCAGTTTGCATTATTTAATGAAATGTGTAAAGAAAAACATCTATGTACTACAAAAAGTAGTTTTGTGTGAAAGGGAATAACTTGTTTCATATTCAAAACATTTTGAAAATGGCTTTGTATATTGGTTTCTGACAAATAAACATTATTATTATTATTATTATTATTATTATTATTATTATTATTATTATTATTATTATATTCTTCCTGAGTACTCTGGTAAAGTTTATTGATTTACATTCGGGACACAAAGTTAATCAGGTATCGTATACTGAACCACATTATGTAAAAAATTTCTCAGTCTTCGAAGTTATTTTTAGACATGAAAAAATACCATGTTTTTAGGTTAGTTAATACTTCAAGGCACAGTCGACTTTGCTGTGTTCCAGGCTATTTGTTTTCTCTACAAATGCCTGGCTAGTTATGCAGATGTCTGAACTTTTCGAAGTTGTCTATTGTCCAAGCTTACCATGAAGGTCTTTGTGTTGTAAGGGTAATCAAATAATTTATTGTGTATCCAAACACAGTCACCTTTTACATTAATACATGCAATTAAATTCATTATTTATTTGTACTGTAAAACGTTCGAATTTCGAACACAGCCTATGTTAATTTTATTCTCACAATTATGGTAGATTGCAATGAATTTAAAGAAATGCTACCGTAAAATGGGGTGAATAGCAACAAATGTTAGGGAAAAAGATCAAATTGCTTTAGCGAGGGAATATTTCATTTCTATTGAGGGAAATTTATTCCATGTATATGTAGGAACTTTATGTTGGCCATACTGAAGGAGTTTTAGCACAAAGAAAGGATTTAGTCCTAAAGGAAAGCAGTTTGAAAAAATTACGATTTTTGTCAAATTTTCGTAGAGAAGAAAACTTTGTATATTTCAAATACTTCGGTTGAAGGTAAGTAATTTTATTTATTATATTTACATTCTTTTATCTTCATATTTCAACATATGTAACACCTAAACCTATTATCATTCATCAGGTTTTAGTCATATACGGTTTTATTTTTGTTGTTGCAGATTGGACAACACGTGGGGTGAATTGCAACACCATGGGAAGAACATATAAACCTGACCCACATGGTAAAAGGTACAAAAAAGTTGACAGAAATGTAATTCAGGCAGCAGCTAAGGATGTAGAAGGTGGTCTTAGTTACAGGGATGCTGCTAAAAAGTATAACCTGGATCACACAATTTTGTATCGCCACATAAAAAGAGGAAAATTGGGACTTGAAATGAAACTGCATGGTGGGCAACTGTTCTGCAGCCTGCAGTAGAGAATGCAATTGTTGAAAGATTGGTTCTGTGTGCAGAGTAGGGTTACCCCATGAATTGTTTTGACTTGAGGACTATTGTAAAACATTTTCTTGATAAATCTGGTAGAAGAGAACTAAGATTTAAGAACAATATGCCAGGGAAGGATTTTGCCTCCTCCTTTTTGCAACGTCATAAGGCACAAATTTCGCAACGGATGTGTCAAAATATCAAGCGAAATAGGGCTGGAATATCATCAGAAAATATTAAGGCATATTTTCAAAATCTTTCTATGTCTATTGATGGAACTCCACCTGCAAACATCGTAAATTACGATGAAACCAACCTTGCTGATGATCCTGGCCGTAAGAAAGTTATAACAAAACGAGGATCAAAATATCCAGAGCGAATCATGAACCACAGCAAGGCAGCGACATCCATCATATTTGCTGCAGCAGGAGATGGAACTTTACTGCCCCCATATGTGGTGTATTGGGCAACGAGTATGTATGATTCCTGGACACGTGGAGGCCCGAGAGGGGCACGTTACAATCATACAGCATCAGGATGGGTTGATATAGACTGCTTTGAAGACTGGGTGGAAAACATTATCATCCCATACTTCCGTTGACTGGATGGAAAAAAAATTTTAATTGGTGACAATTTGTCATCACATTTGTCACTTGATGCGATCAAGTTGTGTGAAGAGGCGAACATTTCATTTGTGTTCCTCCCAGCGAATTCAACACACCTCACACAGCCTCTAGACGTTGCTTTCTTCCGACCTCTAAAAATGGCCTGGAGAAAAGTGCTCACCGACTGGAAGGCTGGTGTAGGTAGGAGGGAGTCATCCATACCGAAGCCAATGTTTCCTCACCTTCTGAAGTCTGTGATAGAAAGTATTGAGGGCAATGAAAAGAAGAACATCATTTCAGGGTTTTCAAAGTGTGGGATTAGTCCCTTAAACAAAGATAAAGTTCTATCACAGCTTCCAGACAACGCAGACAATGCTTTTCCAAATGCTGTTGATGATTCAATTCTTGAAATACTGAAATCTCTTCGCTACGACAATGCACCCAAGCCGAGGCAATCTAAAAAGAAGTTGAAGGTAATGCCAGGCCAGAGTGTAAGAGGAGCAGACTTCACCGATGAGAGCGAAGATGATCCTGATCCAGATCGTTCTGATGAAGAGATCGATACAGAGGTGGTGCAGGATGAAATTTCCGTCCCTGAAGAAACAAGAGAACAGAGAAGGGATTGCATTGTTAGGAATGGGAAGGTCTACAAAAATGTTTTCCCTGTGCAAAGAGATGAAATAAACATTAATGACTGGTTGTTGGTGCAATTTCATACTCGATGTTACATTGGGAAAATCACATCTGTAGTCCAGAAATTAGAGGCAACATTCCTAAGGGAAAAGCCCTCCACCAAAATGCAGGGTTGTCTATTTGTTTTTCCTAATGTACAGGATTTGACAGATTTTGATTATCAGCAAGTGATTGGCAAACTTCCACCTCCACTCTCAGAAAGGAGAGGCATTTTTACATTTTCCGTTAATTCAAAAGAGTGGTGAATATGCTTGTGTTGTTGTTTTTCCATGTAACATATGGTAAGTTGACTCTCCCAAATAAAAATTATGTTTCTATTCACACTCTATATGTCTGAATATGAAAATTAATACAAGTTCAATATGTGTTGTTATTGACCCCGCCTGTCGGGTGAATAGCAACAAAGAGATTTTTATTAAATATTGATACTTATTTTTGTTTGGGAAACGTGAAACTTTGTGGAATTCATAACCTGCAGTAGATTAGTGTGTATGAAAATTTTAATGCTTCTGTGTTAACTTTTGAAGCATGTGTGCAAACTGAAAGTTTTAAAGTTGTTGCTATTCACCCCATTTTACAGTATCTAAATTATCAAGATAAAAAAAATGGCTTTACAAATGCTGTGCCATTCACTTCTAAACTATCACGAAAGAATTAAAATAAATTCACATTTAAAAATTGTTATTGAAATAAAAGAAACTACGAAGTAAAATTATCTCTCAATTGTTAACAAAAGTTAATATTTTCTTAACTAGTGTAGAAATTTTTTTTAGAAACGTGTCACATTACAAAGGAAACAACAACATATTGCGGCCCGTGATCCAGGGTCCAAAGACCAAGAGATTGAGTCTTTGGTATGCAGAAATGAACATTAGTCTATTTGGAATCCCACAATTTGGAAATCGTGACCAATAGAGCTCCCATGCTACAATTGGAGATTTTCTTGCGATTCTGTACATTAACGATGAAAGAGTAATGGAACGGAGAAAAATTCTCTCCGGTGCCGGGATTTGAACCCGGGTTTTCAGCTCTACATGCTGATGCTTTATCCACTAAACCACACCGGATACCCACCCCGGCGCCGGACAGAATCGTCTCAGTTTAAGTTCCAACTCTTGGGTTCCCTCTAGTGGCCGCCCTCTGCACTACGTCATAGATGTCTATGAACGTAGGACTGAAGTCCACACATGTGCTGAGGTGCACTCGTTATGAGTGACTAGTTGGCCGGGATCCGACGGAATAAGCGCTGTCTTAAATCACGAAGTGATTTACACATATGTACTTCGGTACATTAAAATAATATATCTGTACATTAAATTAATATTAGCTAATCCAGCATCAGTGAATCCTTCCATTAAGTCAAGTGAGGTTCCTGCAAGGGTAATGGCCCTTAATCGACTTACAAAGAGTGTTTATGTTGGAATCATGTGATCGAAAGACGTGCATACAGCCTAAACTGCAAGGAGTTTTATAGTATGACCATTCATAAAACATCAGACCATAAAATACTTGACACAACATTTATGGGAAAACTGTTAGAGCAAGGGCAAAAGTAAACAGGGCATTGTTTTACATGCATTTTTCTTAAACAAATATAAAAATATTTGCACATATATCGCTTCCATCCTGTATATTATATTCGTTTAAAATAGGACTCGACAATCTTCTAAAACTAATGGACCACTAAGGAGAGCTCTGCTGACTTCAGTGCTATCAAGAACATAAAAGAACAAAATAAGCATCATCTTTTACAAAAATGCGCATATAATGCCAACTGTGCTTCAGTGAATTAAGGGAGATAATCTACACTAAAAGCAAACTACAAGTATCATGTTACCAATAACTTTGTGAAATATGATAGTAGAACTCTGACATACTCGTATATATCAAACCAATTTTAATAAAGATGTATCATTAATTCAATTTATCTGTTACGAGAAAGTTTTGAAAAAGAGACATTAGAAGCAAATTCAGATAACTTTTCTAGAAGTTGTCAGTTTACCTGACAGTAAGTCTGACTTATGTGAAGCCAACATCTTGGATAAGTCAGATGTATGTCAATTAATGTGAAAGGGAATGGATACTGTACTTTGCTTTCCTCTTGGAAAAACTTGTCAAGATTTCCTGGTGTACTTAAACTCAAGATAGTTATACACAAACTGTACTACAATTACTGTGATCTTTGAATTGTATATCTATCCATCACTCAGAAAATACGCTTGTGATAATAAAATTTTGGGAGAATTTTTTCTGATAAACTTCTCAAATTACATAGTTTCCTTTATTCTATTCCTGTGAACAACGCATATGCTGAGAGAACTTTCAGCATAATGGATAATCCCTAGTCAAAAGAAAGAACTCTCATGTCTCTGAAACTTAGCAAGAGTGAACTTCAATTCAAATCCACATGAATATGCAGTACATTGCTCTGACTCCACAGCTTGTTTTAGGACAAGAAGGGAAGCTTTCTTGAAAGCAACTAAGAATACTACAAAATACACCTGGAAAAATAAAAGTGAATAAAATTAGTAGTACTGGTACTAAGATTATGTTATACAGTATTTAATTTATGTAATATTGGACTTCACACTTGAATGGGAAATTCTATCAGATACATATAGTATTAGCTTTATTTTGATTTCGGATATATGGTACTTCATAGTACTGTAATTTCATTAAGAGTGTAGTATAAAAAACTGTATTTGAGTTACCTGTTCACCACAACCTCCCCAGTAATGTGTACAGAATCATTGATGTGAAAGGTAGAAAGGTATTGAAGATAGTAAACCTATTTCTAACCGAAGTAAACAGTTGCTAGACGAGAGTTTATCTCTATTTCGAATATGAAGGTACAGCTAGCAAAACTCTGTTTTTGTCTCTTTTTGAATACTGCATTATGGCGATGCAAAGAAAGAAACAGTGTTACATCTGCCCTTATTATCCATAACACCTCATATTTACTAGAATAAGCAAGAGTAATAATGCCTGCAAAGCCGAAAACCTGCACAACAGTACTGCCTACGTCGTTGACTGCTCAAGTATACTTTCAAGACATCGGGAGTAGTCAACTCTCGAACGTCAAGCAGCCTGAATCGCCACAGTTGTTTATACCAGACTGAACTTTTATCTATTTTGGCAACTGTTATATAGGCCTATGTATAAACAATTAAGAACACTATTTGAAACATCATCTCTACCTTTCAGTGTATAATAATCTGTTCCCCTATCTTTATTTAATTACTAGGCCCTTATTAAAAGGTTAGGATTTTTTTTCGTAGTATGTTTGAGATCAAGTGTACAATCTCAAGCAAAAAAATATTAATGCTTTATTTAACGTTATGTTTTATGTTTCTTAGAAATGCAAATTTATTTGAGAATTTTTTGTCTATTTATGACACCATAGGTAATATCTGATAACAGAACCAGAACATTTTGTAACTATGATATTGTTTTGTGTTGTCTTTTTGTATCAATTAAACGTCTGTTATTTATTTCAATGATATATGTTATTCAAAGTTACGAAATCTTTCCACGCCAAACAAATTCTATTTTGAGAATGAGAAGACTCGAAGCACACGAAAGACAAGTACAGTGAACACAGTGATTGAAAGCAGCAGTTAGATTTGTTCATCTCTAATATTTATTGTCGTCTACTTTTCTTTTATTAACACTGCCAAATTTATCATTGTGAATGTTATAAAATGAGAATTTGTTGTGAAGACAAAATTATTTTCTTTCCTTCAGATTTTAGGGTTAAAATCTTGAAATTAATGAGTTTATAGGAATTCAACAAATGTTACTGGTATGTTTGTATAACTGTCTTTTATTTGAAGTAGTGTTTAACTTCAGTATGCTCTAAATTTAACTGATTACAACATATTGAAAAGACACCTACGCTTTATAAACATACCAGAGGACCCTGAGTGCACATTTGGATTATAGTTGGAATCCCCAATTCACATTTTGTGTAAGTGATAGCTGTGCATCATAATAACCATAGACCTTGGTAAGTTGGACTGCAAAGACATAGGCGGAGAGAGAACCGTTTCTTTGGGGGGAGGAGGCAAAGCAAAACTATAGAATCCCCATATAATGGGGTTATCATTTACCTCCTCCCCCCGTTATAGTTTGACCGTGGTTCAGTACAATATATGGAATATGATCATTTAATGAAGGTATTTTCGGGAGGGCATGTTTCTTACAATGTTACATCCATATCCACGATGTTTCGGACCGAACTGTAGATCTACTATAAATTTTATTATAATAGGGCATAATGTAAAACAATCTCTCTTTTTTTCCTCTCTCCTACAGAAACACATATACATCAATAAAACTATGTAACAGTACTAACATAAACTTTTTTATATCAAGCTTTCCTGAAGATATATGAATTGTAAACTCTAATTATTATTTTATTTAATCTCGTCTTTAAGTTTACACATTATACCAGGATCACTTTTCTTTTTTCTGCATTGTTGTGCAGTATGTTATTCATATTTCTCCAAGTGGTGGCCTGAATACCTGCAGACTTCTAACACATGTGTATAGGTTATTACAAAAGAAACATTACATGAGGTATAGAAATTCTTATGCATTCAAAAATTTAAAATAAATATTATAGTCCAGACACATGATCTGAAGACATTAATTCGTCAATTTAAGCACAGAAACTTAATCATAAACAAAACCAAAAAAGATATTTTGAATTCAATATTTTCTAACGTTAATAAAAAAATAACAGAGTTCAGACGAGTTTGGGGAGGGGGGCAGTGTAAAAATTGATGTTTGAAATAGTATAATAATTATAATGACTTCAAGTTAATGTTGAATAGATAAAATGAAGATATGTTTTCTGGGAACTACCATTTTCTGTATATAAAACCCTAATTCTGGAAAAGGAGCACATTACTTGGCATGGCCAGGCTAATAATATCGCATTCTTTACGTAATTCGTTATATTTATGACAACAGCCTGTACCATACATAGATAAAACAATTTTATATTTGAGAAAATAACACAAATGACTCAATCCGGTTGTAATGATTTCTTACTTATAATTTTTTTCTTATATATGTCTCCAAGAATATTTTGTGAAACAAATTATTATTAGAGTTTGAAAACTTCGTCAGACAAAAGTTACAGGACTTAAGAATGAATTGTTTTTCAGAATTAATGTGTCCCTCACATAAAGGTAAGGTGCATGGCTCCATACTAACATGACCTAGGCACTAGGATGAGGTGGTGTGATTGATATCATCTTATACAGGACAGATGGGACCTGGGACTGTTCTGGAAATTGGCAACAAGAAAAATCCTACCAACATACAGGAGCTTAAAGATGTCAGCACAAATTATTTTGTAAAATTAATATGACCTAAGCCATTACGAAAATGGAGGAAAAGAAAAGAGCTGTATTTTTCTGTGAATATAGATGAAGTCGCAAATGTGTTGTTTTTTTTTTTTATTGGGTTATTTTACGATGCTGTATCAACATCTAGGTTATTTAGCATCTGAATGAAATGAAGGTGATAATGCCGGTGAAATGAGTCCAGGGTCCAGCACCGAAAGTTACCCAGCATTTGCTCGTATTGGGTTGAGGGAAAACCCCGGAAAAAATCTCAACCAGGTAACTTGCCCCGACTGGGATTCGAACCCGGCCTTATGTAATCTAATATTTTGTATGATGTTATCCTTTTGTAGTAGAGCTGTGCATTTTTTGACGTGTTTCATGTTCATCTCTTCATTTGCATCACACCTCTGCATTTGCTACCTCTGATTGAGGTTCTGGCTGATATGTACATCTATTATCAGGCAGTACATCTCACTTGACAATATGTATCAGAGGAAGAACAATTTTGTTTGTATACTCTGAAGTCTGATTAGTGTAATGTGTTACCAATCAGCGATGTATGCAATGGACAGGGAAAGGAACTGGTCATCCTACCCCATTATTCCCGGCTTAGTAGCTTTATTGGTGTCGCTTACGGAGTTTAAATCTGTCTTCGGTGTGTTGACTAAATGACAAACAATACATAGGCAGATGTATGGGAAATTCCTATTCTGTGCAGGTGGCTTACCAAACATGACCTGTTGTCAACCTGAACATCGCAACAACAATTTTACATAGCCTTTGGGCAGTTATTTCGAGGTTAGTTAATAAAATTTCCGAAATATACACTCAAAAATCTTTCCTGCCATAAATAATTTAAGTTGGGTACAGACCCAGAAACAAAATTCAGGTAGCCCAAATTTTGTTTCTGGGTCTGTACAATCATTTGGAATCAGTTTTCCTTAAAGAATTAGCCAGCGATAGTTCTAAATGGCTCCTATGTTACATGTGAGCGAATATTTACAAAAAATATAGTTTTACAGTACTCTTCAATGGTCTAATTTCATAGTAATGCTGGTTATTTGATAATTAAGTAATACTGAGAATCTCATTATAACCACCTTTTCAATATTTTTATTACTTTAATACAAATTTCCATGCAAAATAATATTAGAAGTGATTATAATATGCGAAAACAAAATGCTTACTTAATGAATGATATTTCATGTGCTTTTATACATCTTATTGCAATAATTGAAGGAGAGAGTAACACCTTATTACTTACATATGGTTTTTTTTTAATTAAAGATTTTGCTTCTATTATTTGAAATGTAAAATCCACAAATCGTTCATTATTATTTACACATAGAATAGGCTACTTATTCAATTTTACAGAATAAAGAGTTCGTCCAAAGGGCTGGATTGGCTGTATTTTTGTGTGTTATTTTAGTTATTTTATGTGGTGAATTTGTGCAAAATTAATACATACTTCTACTTACACTGTAAGTATATTTTATAAATTAAATGGGATGTTTAATTTTTGGAAATAAACAGCTGCAATTTCGATTTGTAATCTCCCACATAGGTGTCTAATGGCTCAATCTATAGAGGATTTACAAGACATGGGATCAATCAAATGCTGATCCAATGGATTATGGCTTCTCTAGAGGGCCGCTACACAACAGTATCACTTCATCAGTACTCACGATCTTTACTGTGCCCAGGGGATGTCCTCAAGGGGGAGTTTTATCTCCACTTCTGTGGCGCCTGGTAGTTGATGAACTGCTCATCAGGCTCATTGAAAATGGAGTATATACACAAGGCTATGCACATGTTACATGCATTATGGTCATGAGCAAATTTCCTGACACAGTATCGCCACTTGTTCAAAGTTCACTTAAGACTGTGGAGAGTTGGTGTCGCAAGGTGGAACTATCGAGTTGGTATACAGGTCAATCCTTGTTGTTTCTACAAGAAAGAGAAGGCTGTATGGTTTGTTCGAGCCTCTCTTCTTCAGGAAGAAGTTGCATCGCTCCATGTTGGTCAAGTACCTTGGAGTTATTCTGGATTTTTGGCTGACTTTGAAGGAGCATAATGAGTACAAGGTGACTAAAGCCTATAATTTTTTATGGGCCTGTCAAAGAGCCTTTGGTAAGAGTCGGGTCCAAAGTGGTCTGTTGGCTCTTTATCTCTATCATTAGGCATTTCATTTGCATCTTTAGTTTGGTGGCCTGGTGTGTTAACACTTAGTGCACTTGAGACGCTATTGGGTCTGACTCCTCTGGACTTAATAGTTCAGAGAGAGGCCAGAGTGGCTGCGCATCGACTCTGGAGTTTGGGCTACTGGTCCTTTAAACATCCTCACAAGGCTTCAGAAGTATCAGCCAATTCTTGCGATGGAATGTGATTTTATGAGGCCTAATATAATTTTGAGCCATTATATAGGGTTTTTTTTCTATGCAGGGAAGAGTGGACTCAGGCCAAGGGCTCCTAACCATATCAAGGGGCTGGTCTGGTATACCAATGGCTCCAAGACTTATGAGGGGACCGAGACGAGGCTATCTTATTCTCTGGGTTGCTACACTATGGTGTTCAAGGCCGAAATATTTGCTATTTTGGCATGTGCATATCATTTATTAGAAATGTCTTGGCTTAAGGACCGAATTTGATCTGCTCTGATAAACAGGAGCTTTAATGGCAGTACAGTCAAAACAGTGTCCAAATTGGTTTGGCAATGCCAGAGGACACTGAATCTTCTCTGTTCTCATGTCCTGCAACGTTACGTTGGATACTAGCACATACAGGTATCAGAGGTAATGAAATTACCGATAGATTGACAAGGGAGGGCTTGGCAAATACCTTTATGTGGCCGGAACCTGTCCTTGGTATTACTCCATGGAGGGCCAGATGGGAAATCACGCAATGGGTGATTCACCAGCACGACACATTATAGAGAAATCTCACTAATGCTAGACAAGCTCGAACATTGTTAGAGGGGTCCTAGCAGAAAGATCGGTAGGATACTCTTATCCTTTAACCATACACAGCTTAGAGATATAGTGGACCTATTAACAGGAAACAAAACTCTAAGGAAACACCTGCACGTGATGGGATTGACTACAGACCCTACATGCACGAAGACAAGTGCAATCTTCTCTCCACATATTATGCGATTGTAAGCCTTTGTCCGCAATAAGATATGTCCTCTTGGGCTCAGATAGGCTGGGACCAGAGGATATAAGGAAAGTAGATCCAAGAGCAATCCTTCAAGGAAGCTTCAGGACTTGGGTAAACTTTTCAATTATCTGGGGTACAATGGGCCCAATTAAGTGGCTACATGCATGGAACTGAAAGGGCGCGACCTATTTCAATTCATTCATTCATTCCTACAGAGGTTGTTCTAAACATATAACTCAGTAAAAATAACATGCACACAATTATATTTTTATTTTCTAATGAGAACTAACCTGGAAAGTAAGTTTAGTAGCACTATGGGCTGAAATTTTTTAAATGCCTACTGTACTTCCTGTGAAACATGACATAGATATTTATCTAGTGAATGTTGCAATGATACACCAATTTCATTGGAATTCCAGTATTAAGTGATCTTTTTCCCCTTAATCTAAGAACAAGTTATCTCTTTCTCTACTTAGAACTAGAATACCAGGAAATCTCTCTCTCAAGGAGTCGATTTTCACATTAAGTTGTTCTTTGGTCTAGCATGTTGGCATTTCAGTGGTCTAACAATCTAATTTAGTGAACACACACTAAAATTAAGTTTGAAAAAAACTAACACTCTAGATCTTTAAGAGACTTATCATACTGCACACAACTATGGAACTAAACTGCGTGATATACATGTGCATTATGTGGCCTTGAGGTAGTATGACATCAGCCGGCTGCAATTCAGCCAGCTCTTTCGGCCCAGACCCAAGGTGAACACACTGTATAATGAGAAAGTGTCATCTTTATGACACCGACTTTTTTATTATATTAAATGAATTAATATGCCATCACATATGACACATTCTTTTTTTTTTAGTCGGTTATTATATGATGCTTTATCAACAGCTTAGGTTATTTAGCGTCTGAATGAGATGAAGGTGATAATGCCGGTGAAATGAGTCCAGGGTCCAGCACCGAAAGTTACCCAGCATTTGCTCATATTGGGTTGAGGGAAAACCCCGGAAAAAACCTCAACCAGGTAACTTGCCCCGACCGGGAATCGAACCCGGGCCACCTGGTTTCGCGGCCAGACGCGCTAGCTGTTACTCCACAGGTGTGGACGACACATTCTTGTCAGGGAAACTTACATCATAGAAGATTGTCGATACTGCCTGCTACTGCTGTCTACCGAAGCTTATGAGCAACTACTACAATAACTACAAGCAAAGAGAAAGAACAAATGGCCTGGATTTTATTGTACCGACAGAATGATGAATAAAAAATGGATGCACTAAGGCTAATTATGCACATTGTGCGTTTTTCTACTTATCATTATTATTATTATTATTATTATTATTATTATTAAATGAATTACTGTACGATCTTATACTCAATTGAAAGTTATTTAATTTGGTCTACAGTTACAGATTTTACTGTGTTCCGCATTTTGCACATATTTCTGAAGCAAATGAAAATACTTAATTGCTTTATACTACACTCGCGCTCAAACCTCCTAACGTTTTGCGAGCGCCAGTAACATGCGAGCACGACATTGTCACAACTACTCTCTCTGCCTCTGTCTCTCAGTGGCAGTAGTTTTAAAACTGTGGAGTGCGACCCTTTACCTGAGATTGGTTTGATAGGGAGATGCAGAAGGCTTTTTAGTAGTAGTAGTAATAATAATAATAATAATAATAATAATAATAATAATTAATCATCATCAGATTGCATCAAATTAAATTAAAAGTCACAAAATATAGAAAAATTAGTTGAGTTAGACGTAAATAATAATTCTCGCTGAGTTTATATCAGTTTTTTAATAGTCTTACTTTTATTAGCATTAATAAAGTTGTCGAATAACACAAAGGCGCAGTGATAAAATAAATTGGATGATAGACTTAATTTGAAATAGCCTTACCATGTTCTATTGAAAGAGGTAGAGAATGTTCTCCATACCGCCGTTTCTTTCTCCCCCTTAAGGTTTTTCTTTCGTCTTTCCCTGGTAGCTTTTTACTCAAATACACGGGAGAGTTTTCTTCTGGCAGAAGCGAAGTGCGAATCATGTATTTCAATAAAGAAAAATGCTAATAGATCCTGTATATAAGTCGAAATTAGTATATCCGCCTAATACGCAGTCCCGGTTAATACGCGGTTTACACGTGGTCCCTTGAACAGCGTCTTATCGGGGATTTATTGTTTTAGTCCATAAAATTGAAACCACTGGGGGTAAAAATGTGATTTTTGTTTCTATGTGTTCAGGAAACATTAAACATTCATCATATATACATTCAGGGTCCCTACAACATACCAATTTTCCGAGCGAACTTGTTATTTGATTTTGTGACTTTCTAAGCAGCGAGTATACGGCGAGCCTGCATGCCCACATGTTGCAACGCAGCACTGCCGCTATTGGCTATTGCCGATAAGTGGACACACCTGCAAATGTCAGAAGGTTTGAGCGCGACTGTAGTTTTTTATCAATAGATTTGAGTTATGTTGCCAACTTTGAGATTAAATTTCTTGTTGTGGATAACAATTCTCATTGAAAAAAAAAAAGCTCTCGATTATAAACCACACACTACATGAGACTCATTTGACAACCCTCAGTACTGAAAAGTAAAAGTATTAGATTTAGCTTAGTGGTGGTAGCAGAATGTATTCTATTTTGAATACCACTCACATATGAATAGTTCTGGGAGTGATAGGAAAAGAGCTAGGTTATATAAAAACAAATACATTGCAAGTTTTATTATGAATAATGACAAAAGACGAATGTCAATATAACTTATTTTAGAACATTTCATCACACTGGTTTTAAATAATTTATTTTTACATTTCATTATCTCTTAAATGAGGCAATAGCAGTGACTTCATAGTGCTGAACAAAGACTGAAAGTAAAGTACTTATTATACTAACTGTATAAAATAAAAACAAAGTTAATAAGATACTGTATAAATACTAGAAGGCTTTTATGCAAAAACTGATTCCCTCTGAAGACCTCAATATTCGACTACTATTATTTCATATTTCCTTTTTTATTAAAGACCAAGAAAAGTGGTCTTTTCAAAAATATTTGTCCATCTTTCAATATGTCTTCCTCATTTTTTTTTTCAACTAACTGACAAAGTTTTATTGCATACTTTTAACATTCAAACCACTTTTTAAGTTGCTTACATCACATTTTCGAATGCCTGTACTTCATATTCAAGATAATTCATGAAGGACAAGATTCTGATTTCCCTGTCCAACAGTGGTTATGCCTGGAATTGTTATAACATTTTCGGAATTTATAATGACAATACTAGAAGCCTTTTCTTCGGGTGTATGATCATTTTCAAAATGATGATCTAAATCTTCTTTGAGCTCAAATATTTGAACACACAAGGGACAATTGTACACAGGTGAACTGTCTCCTTCAGTAAGTAGCACAACAGATTTTGCATGTTTATCGTGGGTTTTCTCATGCTTGCTGCAGTCTCCTTTCTGCCTGAAAGCACGTCCGCATATACTGCATGCATATGGACGTTCGTCTGTGTGGGTACGGATGTGTGTATCCAGAGTGTCACGTCTCCGAAAACCTCTTCCACAGTGGATGCATCGGAATGGCCGTTCATCTGAATGGACAACCTTTAATAACAGAAAATAAATAATATAGACTTAACTATATGTATGACAACTTGTACAATTCTAAATACATCCATTTTCTTGATCTTGTTCACCTCAAGCAGCAGATCACATATACTATAATATATTATGCCTTTGAGGAGCTGAATCAGCTTTGTCATTGCAGTGATAGACTGTAGAGTAGAAGAGCCCAGGTTCAAGTCCAGCTAGAGACAAGAGTTTTCTTTTTGTCATTATTTCCACAATGTTTCTGAGATCCACTCTAGCTTCACATAAAACTGAATACTGGATCTTTTCCAAAGGTGGCTGAAATGCAGTATTAAGCACATCACCTCTTCCTAATGCTGAGATGCAGAAAGTATGGAAGCCCTACCTTTCTGTCCGTCTCCTGTATAACTCAGTTGCGTGTATAGACACTTTACTTTTATTACTGTGCTAGTGAGAAAGGCTTCTTCATGCGGCAATTATAATAAAAATGAATAACTAGTGAAAGAAAACCTGTAGGCATTAGTGATCGAATTCTTTAATAACCATAGCCATTATCAAGAAGCAGGAGGGCGGTATTTTAATTAAAGTGCGCAACATCCCGTGTGTTTCACACTACTGAAATTATCAGATTAGCTTATTACTAATCAAGGCATATGTTAATAAATATTAGTACTCGCTGGCTATGATTCATTTTCCATTTAAACCCTACCTAGATTGGAACAACAATAAACAAGATGAACATAAAATTTGATGTAGATTTAATAAATTTAGACGTGAACATTGTCGTTTATGTACCATGATAGAGAAACTGTGAAGCAATTGCTTAGGAAATGGTTTGGTATAAATATAACATGTTGTAAATCAATTTAAGTACCATATTTGGTAAACTTCAGATTTTTACAAGAATTAGTTCCAAGCACAGTTATAGCCTAACATCACGTGGTCACGTGCCTGTACATTAAAAATCCTTATCCCACCGAATAAATATTTTGATCACAATTCCTATTTTTGATATTAGCACCTTTTTTTCCCAGTTAATCTTGTTGTATGCGTTTGTAATAAGAATAAAACTTGGTAACAAAGCAAAGGTAACATTCACTTTGTGACTGATCTTACCACTGCTGTCTTTTACTTTAGATGAAAGAAAGTGGGAAGTTGGTTACTTCTACCGAGTTAGGTATCAAACAAGTAACTTGGATTGAAGCTTTCTTGATTAGTTAAAGTCATTTGTCCTTATAACGTACTGTCAAAACAAAGAAAGAAATGCAGTGTGAGTAGAAACTGTGCTATAATTGCACTCAAAGTAAAGCAAAAGTCCTCCAGAGAGGTTACTCTTTTTGTTTACTGACGAAATCTGGTTAGATGGACTTACGTTTTTTGGGGAGTATACATAGGCAATTCTTCCATCTCTCCTAACACAGTCCCCAGATCAATTCCTCATACTAATCTGATTTGCCTGAGTCCTTTTTCAACTTCTGTTTCACCCCTTCTGTGGTTGGCCATCACTAGTTATTCTACTTCGATTTAGGGGATTGACAGGAATGACCTGGCATAATTCATCCTATCTCTCGACAATTTTACTGTCCTTCTATGGACTAAACCCTCAAAGGCACTCCTATTTCTCCTATACCATGAATCAGTGGCAAAATATCAAATCCATTAAATAAATCAACACTCAGCCAGCAATTATTTTTAATCACTGAGTTTCAGCCTTTTTGTCCATGAATCTGTTTCTCCTCTCCCCATCTCCACTCTAGAGGAATGGACAGGAATGCACAGCACAAAGTAATCACAACAAAAAATAATTAAAGTAATAAGTACACTGGGTTGGAAAGGCTCTGAAAAATGTTTTATAAGTTTATTGCATTGGAATGGTTCTGGAAAAAATTTTATCTCTACGTAACAATATTTTATGTGGAATGAGAGAGGGTAGAAGGGACTGTATGGGTTAATTTTGTCAAGCTCTATATTTTATTTTTGGATTTTTTCCATTGCTCGTAAAAAAATTGATTTCACAATGTTTCGAAGTTCGTTCTACCTTCGTCTTTAGATGACTACAAATGGAAAGGGGTGAGGAAGATATTCTGCTTGTTGGGGTCACTGAAGATTACAAAGTTGAGCCATTTGTAATGACCCCCAGAATACACTTCTTCCTCTCTTCCTTTATTTTTTGGGGGGAGCACCTGAAGATGAAGGCAATGACCATACCATGTTGAAAATACCAGTTCTCGTCCGATCATCGAAGTCAAGCAACATTGGGCATGGTCAGCACTTGGATGGGTGACTGCCATTGGTGAAACTTTTTTTTGTTCCTGCTCCGTGGCATCATGGTCTAAGGCAGGCTGCCTAGGACTCGCGTTATGAAATGCGCGCTGGTTCAAGTCCTCAAGAGGGAAGAAATTTCGGCCAATGTATGGGACGAGTGCCCATCCAGCATTGTGATGCACTTGGGGAGCTACGACAGGTAGCAAAAATCTGGTTTTTTGCAAACCAGCTATAACAGCTGGGAGGATCATCGTGCTAACCACACGATACCTCCATTCTGGTTGGGTGATCGTCCACTTCTGCTTTGGCATGTGGACGTGAGGCCAGCTGGTCAGTCTTGGCCCTTCCTGGGTTGTAGCGCCATAGATTTTTTTTTTTTGGCCTAAAGATGAAGATACAACTAACCTTCGAAACATTGTCAAGTCATTTCTTTAGCAGCAATGGGAAGCATCCAAACTATACCTTTTCTGAATAAACAAACTCTCCCCTTGATATGATTAGAATGGTAATACAGTGGATTGGGTTGAAGATAACTGTCCTCAAGTGTTACTGAAATTTCTAAGAGTTGGTTAAACATGATTACATACCTTATGTTGATTAAGAGTAGCACGACATCTGAAAGCCATGTCACACTGATCACACTGGTACGGTTTTTCACCTGTATGTATTCTTTCATGTACAATTAAGCCCACACGAGACTGGAAGGCGCCAGGACACATACTGCATGTGTAGGGTTTTTCACCAGTGTGTGTTCGCAGGTGGTATTCAAGAGTATTCTTTTTGCTCAATACCTGCATCGAAGAGAAAATATTATAATTAATATTGTCACTTAACAACTGATATTAATCAAACACAAAAATTGTAAACTGTTAACCATATCTTTCTCTTTTAATAGCTAATAACTAGCTTGAAGTGCTGCTAATTTTTTCATAATTTTTATTGCTATGGAAACAATGGCATGACTGAAGATCCTGCAGATCTTGCATTGCAGGAGAGCCTGGTGTCTTGGGGGACCCACAAGAAACTAAAATGTGGAGAAGAATAGTAAAAGAAAAAAAGTGAGTCTACAAGATTCAACTTTCAGTAAACAAAGTGTACAGATATAATATGTACTTGTGTGACACTGTACCACCCACAATGCAATACGATAATGCAACAGTTCATTTTTCCATAATTTTATTAGTATACTATTAGTGTAACAATCCTGAAATATACCAATGGCATGCAGTGTCTGCTGCCTTAGGATAGGCTTTCTTTTTAGAGATAACTTAATGTCACTACTATAAGACTATATTTTATAATCCAGCTTTAGAAGCCTATTATGTATTATAATCATTAAATCATTCTAGCAGATTTCGACAACGAGCATGAAACTAATAAAGAAATCTAAGTTCTTATAGCTTCTTCTTTTTTATTGACATCAAAGTTAGGTAGTTCAATATTTCTTACCCTTGAGTTGATTGTTTTCATTAATTTAAGAACAGAAATGATCTTTCGACCAATGCTCGAAGTTAGACTAGATTTGAAAGAATAGGTAATTTATGTAAAAAAAAATGGATACTTATTAACTTCTCAAGCTAGTAATACCTTCAAATACAATTTATTGTTAATATTAAAATATCCTGGACAGGCGCAGCATACCTAACCTAGCCTAGCCTGAATGCATGCCACTGAATATAATGTCCGATTCTGGTGCTCTCTCTCTTGTGATAGAACAATCCTTTTCGTATATTTTCTATAATAATGCAATGGTTTATTTTTCTGTTATTTTTATTAGTACTGTGAATGTAATGCTCATTCTTGTGTTTTCTGGTTTTCGTTTCCAAAAATGGGGTGAGGGGGGGGGGGAAGAGGAATTGAATATCAGTTTCAAAATTAGTAAAAATAGATTCTTTCTTTAATATAAAATCCGAGATATTAAATAAAAATTGACATATCCCATGTTCAAGTACATTGGCTATTTCTACAAGAACAAATGACAATGATGCTAGTTCAAGCAATGGTATGGTGAATGTCGAAGAAAATGAAGGAAGAGTGAATCATCGAACTGGTAAGCCTGATTTTTCTAATGAAATCCAGAATAGCAAATAACCCAATGTAAGTGTTCCTTTCACGATACTGCTTCATACTTTCTTTGTGACAAGTCATTAGGTTTGTTCCAGCACGGTTCAGAATTGATTCTGAACTGCCTGCTCATATGCAGTACCTCAATGTGTGTTCCAACAAGACTAGAACTGATACTGAACTCCCAGTTGCCTGTGCCAACATGCTTTAGAACTCATTCGGAACGAGTGAAATTGGTTCTCAGTTAAGAGCAGAAACGGAATTCTGAACTGCTGACACATGCACAGATGTTTAATCTGAAGTTATGGTTAAAATTCTTCGAGACTAGACAGGTTAAAATAAAAAAAAAAATAGTCCATTATGAGTGATTTGGAAGATGATAGCAATATATTTTACGAAGAATTAAGTTCGGAAGATGAATATAATTTTAATATGAGAAGAAACTCCGGAGGCCATGAAAGAAGAGTTCAAAAAACGTTTCAACAACATAAAATCCTGAACTAGTTCTGACACTGTACACAACTGGCACATGCATCGAAAGAACTTCGGTATTAGTTAGGAAGGTGTTCCGAATTGCTTGCTGGAACAAACCTCATATCAGCAGTTGTGTGAACTGGTACAATTGCCACATTTGGGGCTCTGAAAATCCACACACGAACACATTTCAGATTCTCCTAAGATCAATGTTTAATTTGACCTAATGCACAAGCAGATTTTTGGGCCTCTTTCCTTTGCTGAAACCAACATCAACCACACTGTGTATGTGGACATCAACTCGAGCAAATGGAGGATGTTAGGTTTCAGATCATCTTTCAACAAGATGGAACTGCCCCACTTTGTGAATCATGTGCAAGGAAAGTTGAGTCGTCAATTTCCAGAGTGGTGGATTAGCAGAAATGCACCTATTCCATGGCCCACAATAAGTCCTGATCTTACCCCATTAGATTTCTTCCCTGGGCTTATGTCAAATATAAGGTTTACAGTGAAAACATTCCGAATTTTGTCATCCTCAAGGAAAAAAATCAGACAAGCAATTGTTCTTGTCAGAATGTGGACTGAAACTGAATACTGCTTTGACGTGTAAGACACATGTTAATGGTGCACATATTAAAACTTATTTATATTGTTCGGAAGCTTTTTGAGTTACTAAATTAAATGAAAGCACTTTCAATCCATTAAACATAATGCGTACTTCACATTAACCATATGAAATCCCACCATTCATTCTTGAAGACCTTGTACTTTTAAGATTTATGTCACTTTTAAATGCTGATTTTCATATTACTGAAAAATATTAGAAATTATTAAAATATACTTATAGCTATTGTATGTAAATTTGTGCAAAACTAATTACATATAATGTTAATACAGAAACAGCTAAATGCAATCTAAGATTGATTGGATATCTTTTCATGACATAACCAATTAAAGAAGCTTCATATAAGGATGTTTGTTACCTTCCCACATATGTGACATGGGAAACTGTTGTCTGTGTGCATTGCCACGTGAGATTCCAATCTCTGTTGAGAAGGAAGTGCTCTGTAGCAAATTGGACATTTGTAATGTGTTGAACCAGACGTTTCTAGGTCTCCTTTAGTTTCATAATCATCATCATCATCCTCTTCTTCCTCGTCCTGTTTTATATTAGGTGATAGTTTCACTCCTAGAAGTTCCTCTCTGGTGTGGTTCCTATGATAAAGTAACCAAAAATAATGTTATGTTTAAATAATTTTCTTGAAATACCACACAGCAATTAATTTTGTAGCTTTACCCCTGCTTTTGACGAATATAATTAAGAATCACTCTCCACAGGGCATTATCATGGTAATTTTTAATAAATTAGAAACATGTATATTTGGTAATCGATATAAAAACAGTTCATTCCACATTTATTTCTTTTAATTGGATTCTACTGCCAACTACACATGATAATAATGTAGGCTACAGTGATTTCTTGATACCCACAGTAATTTGTCTAAAAGTCTCAGATTGTTTGATAATGATGAAGGAAGAGCAGTTTATAAGAGAGAAAGGACGCAGTCAACTGTGTATGTTAACTAAACCAGAAAGTTGTAACTGCAATAAATCGAGTCGTTCACTTAAATTTAATGCATCTACAGAAACTGCCTGTATGATAGACAAGCACATACACCTTTTAACTCAAGAACACAATTTTTGCAGATACGACCTTTTGCTTTAAGAGGGCAGAATTGTGGAGTTCAAGCTTTTATTCTAGAGATTGACTGTTACAGAAAATTTTGATCCACCAAGTAAACCTTTGCCTGGAAGTTTTCTTCTATCCTATGCTAAAAAAGTTATGATAATACTTTGCACAATATTATTTGTCGTCACTAATATATTATTATTATGCCTCATTCTGTTGAACATCAAATTGAATATCGAAAGATCTGCACGCAGTGTGACTATATGTCCCTATTTATGAAACATGATGCATAGGGAGTGGATGGAAAGTCATCTTATTTTTCACATTAGGACGATGCCTATTAATATAGAAATCCTTTCTATGTTAATACCAACATAAAAAAGTAATTCTTTTTATTGCATTTTTTGACGTTTTTTTTAACTAATACGTCATTTTTATATTTTTTTCGGCATTTTTTTGGTCACTTTTAATACTCTGAAGAACTTTTAAATCATTTGGAATGCATTTTACTTTCTTCTTTACCGATAGGTCTGTTAAATCATTTTCTAACCAAATAGGTAAGTAGTAATTACCTACTGAATATATGAATAACAGTGAAGTTTGAGTTTTATAGTTTGGAACAGACTCTGAAGTCCATCCCTCATTCCACTTATGGCTTCACTTCACACAACAGAAGTAATATAAAATGCTTGACAGCAGCTTAGTTTAAGTGAGGACTTTGACTGCTACTGTTCTTTTGTTGGTACGAGGGTGTCTTTAGAATTTATGTTTGGAAGGGAGGAAACTTTCACCATGTCCTGGACAGGACGTTGTGTCCTCAACTTTGTTCGGAAAGGATGTCTACTGTAGTAGACAGTATTTTTAATACAAAGATTGCAAGAATGCATGCTGCACCCACAATTTGTTTTGTCATTCACACTCCCTCATCTGGAACATCTGGTAACAAAAGTGAAGCACGGAAGGAGGAGACGGAGAATGAAAGCATGACATGGACCACCCCTGATTGAAACACATTGTAAACCCTCATTAAAATCTATAGTTTTCCCTTAAAACCTTCATTTTGTTGCATGTTCTTTTCCTTTATCTTGGCCAAATTCCAGGAAGTTGCCTCCTCTCTCTGAGATTTGTAGGGCGGTCATTGAAATAAGGTGACTAATTTTTAAGAAGTTGTGGTGTGAGTACTTTGAATAAGGCATTTTAATGATCATTTTAAGTAGATTTTTAAGTCATCAACATCCGCCCCCTAAATTGATGGATAACAGCTAACAAACTGGACTCATATTGTGAAGTGCAGCTGCTATTATTCATTGACCTGCATGATAATGATAAATAACGTAAACTCTCTTTTCTTCTACTTTCATCCTCACTGGAATAAATGGTTTTCCTGATTCATATTTTAATTAGTTTCAGTGCTGTCAACATATATAATAATTTCATAAGATAATCTTGATTTGCCACTGTGGGTTTGTGGATAACATACTCG